>NC_089751.1:6139634-6359634 GCF_040412425.1 Macrobrachium rosenbergii
ATATATATATATATATATATATATATATATATATATATTCCTCAGTAACATATCTAATATAATAATAAACAGAACGGCCTTTGGACAACAAAAACACGGCTGTTTTTTTTATCGGACTACTTTTAAAGTGAATTACCACAAACCATATTGCTAAGTGAAATTGAGTTTTTTTTTTTTTTTTTTTTTTTGGTCAGAGCTGGACCCTCTTACGAGATTAACCCTGACAGTTACTAACCCTTCTCTTCCCATAATGGAATTTCGTACATGAGGTACAGTAATGCTTCAACTTAACGGACCTCAACTTAGCTGACTTCTGTACTTAGCAGCTGCCATATTGTGATTATTTTTCCTGTGCCACTATCTTATGGCCTGTCCACACTAGCGGGCATGCCCGTCGAGCACTTGCAGCTCTATA
Organism: Macrobrachium rosenbergii; assembly: GCF_040412425.1. Lineage (NCBI taxonomy): Eukaryota > Metazoa > Arthropoda > Malacostraca > Decapoda > Palaemonidae > Macrobrachium > Macrobrachium rosenbergii. Next base: position 6,140,050 of record NC_089751.1, read on the forward strand.
TTTTCTCTCGCTTCTGAAGCAGTTTTACCAGACAATCGCATCGCTCTAGCAACATACTCAGCCGGTCAGTATAGTGGAACTGGTTATGGGAACAGTGTTTGCCCGTCGGGCAGTGCCCGCCAGTGTGGACGGGGCTTTAGATGTGATACAATTTTGGATATATCTCTCAAACTGAATGTATAGTGAAACGTACAGGTTAGTTTAGGTTAGCAACTATGTGGAATTCCAGTTAGCTGTAAGATATCTAAAAAAATATTCAAGTTGGAGGCTATGACACAGGATCTTTGTTACCTAACAGATGTATTTACGCCGTTGATTTCTGTCGAAATATACTTTGCCCCATGAATTAAATGGCTTTAATGGATGATACCACGAACTGTACTGAAAACGAAGAACAATGAAAATTATATAGCAAGCTTCAGTATTATCGAATAAAAACACTTTTCTTTACTTCGGCAGCGGTAGAAATTCACAGAATTAGGATGAAGTTTTTCTCTCGTATCCCCATCTCTCCATTTACCAGTTCTCACATGCCTATCAATCATTGTCACTGAATTATAAAACTTACTAATTACTAATCAAGTAGAAAGAAATTCCGTGTATCTGATTGCTGAAAATTCTTAGAATAGCTAAAAGCGACAAAGTTCTAACGTCGAGTTTCTTCTCCTTCAAGGAACCTTCAAACAAAACTGCGATGTGTCATATTCTCTTGCTTTCATCAGTATCTTATCAATCATAAAAATCGTTGTGTGTGTTTTTTTAACAGAAGGGGATGTCTGATAAAAAAAAAAACCATGTGAGACAGAAATTTAAAAAAAAAAAGCATCATGGTAAGATCACGGGGGGAGGAGAGGGGAGTGGGAGGGGAGAATGAGACGATTACCAGGTGAAGACCTACAGGTGCCCCAAGACATTTATGACAACGCTAAATAATGGATTTGGATCACGTGAATTTAAACGGTTTTTTTTTTCTCTCTTTCTCTCTCTCCCTCTCTCTCTCTCTCTCTTGCGTTTCCTTAGTTATCGTTTTTCACATCCTGCTTTGTGTACCTTGACAAAGTTCTGTTTCCATTTACTTTAATTATGAGGTCAAACTTAGCTCTATAAAAACTTCGGGCTTTTTGTCAACAATTTTTTATAACTAACCTTAACCATATGGTCATTTACACGAGCTTGCAGCTGTTTGTATGTCTTCTTAGACACTCAAAGGCTTTAGATTCAACATTTTTTAACAAAACAGGTCAAAATGAACCTGAAATAAATGTTAGGCTCCCATGGCTATTTAATACATCTTTGTGGATGGAGCGATGCCAGAAATCTGAGAAAGGACTCTGAGAGCAAATGGGCGGAGTCCGAAAATAGGTCGTGGACGGAGTATGGCTATGCTGATATTTGCCGATGATACCTTATTAATTCGGAACAATGAAGAAAAAATTTAGAAATTGGTGAGAGTTTTAAAATAATTGTAAAGCGAGAATTAAATAGAATATTATAAAAGTAAATGGAAACCAGGAGGATGGAGTACTGAATGTTTACATAGAAAATAGAAAAATAGAAGTCTCATTCCTCTAGGCATAATGACTGATGATAGCATATGGGAAAATGAGAATTTACAAATTATACGAAGCAGTGAAAGAAGAAGGATATATATATATATATATATATATATATATATATATATATATATATATATATATATATATATATATATGTGTGTGTGTGTGTGTGTGTGTGTGTGTGTACGTATATCTTTTCTTTCATACATACATACGTACATATATATATATATATATATATATATATATATATATATATATATATATATTTACATATGTATGTATGTATGTATATATGTATGTATGTATGTATGTATGTATGTATGTATATAAATGTATATATGTGTAATTGAGGATGAGCCTCTTGTACGAATATTTTCTTCCTTTCCTCAGTTCGATACATACATATATATATATATATATAGTATATATATGTGTGTGTGTGTGTGTGTGTGTCTTTATGTATGTAACGTGGGTGTGCGGGCACAAATCTGCATTGCAAATATTCACCAGCAAATCTGTACTCTTAAACGGAAATTCAGATGCAGAAATGAGTGATATTAGAATTAAAATGATGAATTCACTTTCGAATTGTGCCACACAACGAAAGGCATGACCAATGGAGAAAATAGTTGAAGTATCGTTGTTTATGAAACTGATATGTGAGTGAGTGAGTAGAAAAATCTGGTTCTAAACAGGATACTTTCGCCGGGCCAAGGATAGAATTAATGAGGATCCAAAGCGAATACAGCCGAGGGTGTGTTACACATGCAGATGGATGTTTACGAGAATGTGTTGGAAGTTTTCATAACGAATTTGGGGCATGTTTGAAAACATTTATAACAAAACACACGGATTTAGTGCAAAACTAGATTATTGTGTGTGTGTCTGTATGTATGTAATGTGGGTGTGCGGGCACAAATCTGCATTGCAAATATTCACCAGCAAATCTGTACTCTTATACGTAAATTGAGAAGCAGAAATGAATGATATTAGAATTAAAATGATGAATTCACTTTCGAACAAACAATAATCGTGTTGCGTCTAGAGAGATAATAAACATGTTAAAAAAGCACAGCAGACATGTGTTCGGCTTTGTAGGATTACAGAAGAGGTACTCGTCAGAGTAAGTGCGACAGCTGTAGTGTTTGTAAATGTTATCGAGACTAGTGGAAGAGATGATGTAAAGGTGATTCAGATTGTTTTGAGAGGTATATGCCTATAAAGGGAGAGAGAATGAATACATCAGAAAAGAATGCATAAATCGAAAGTCCACAGCTGTTGGAAGAGTGAAATACCCATGGCATTTAGCAGCTCAGCTGCACAAAGACTAGATGAATGGAGTGTCATCAGCTTCCACTGCTGAGGTTGAGTCTTCTGTACAAGAGAATGGTTCGGCTGTGAGGCCGTAGAATCTTTTCACACAAGATGTAGACCTTTGATTCACAGGTTAGAGAATATATGTGCCCAAAGCACCTGTATATCGTACAAACACAGAAGTTGTGTGTGTGTTTGTGTTTGAATGTGTGTATGCATGTATGTGTGTGGGCATTGGTTATATTTATATCTATATAAGTGTGTGTGTGTGTGTATACATATGTGTGTCATATACACAAATACATTTGTCTGTGTTTGTTTGTCTGTGTGTTCGCGTGTGCTTGCGTGTGGAGAGAGTAAGAAAAAGAGCTGTACGCTTGTCATCAGCCCAGAGTACGTTCACCTGGAATACCGCGTAATGGCAACACACCCGTAAACACATCGATCTCAAAGCACAGCCGCTGCTCCCACACCACCCAGCCTTATGCACCGGCAACCAGTTCTCGTAGGCAAAATGCATCTTCGCTGTTACGTGTTTGCTGGCGAGGCAAACAAAGGACGTGTCGAGGCTCTCTAGTCCTTGGATGGGAGAATACCTGCAGAAACACTGGCCGTTTACAATATAGCGCAATTAGGAAGGAAAACAGTCATAACAGTTATACAAAATTTTCCTACGGAGAGATACACTTGTTACCTGTTAAACTGTTTACCTATCCACTTACGTACGTGCACACGTGCGCACCAACACACACAGATATATATATATATATATATATATATATATATATATATATATATATATATATATATATAACTCTATGTTTGTGTGTGTGTGTGTGTGTGTGTGTTGGTGCGCAAGTGTGCACGTGCGTAAGTGGATAAAGTAAACAGATTATTAGGTAACAAGTGTATCTGTGCACCAACACACACACAGATATATATATATATATATATATATATATATATATATATATATATATATATATATATATATATATATATATATATATATATATATATATATATATATATATATATATATATATATATATATATATATATATATATATATATATATATACAGGGTGCAACATAAGTAACGCCCTTTGTTTAAGTGGAACAAAATTAAAGCCTTTTTGATTATCCTGTATTTTTTCGAACATGAATGTATTGCCACAGGTTAATAGATTAATATAATATGTTAACAAAATTAATAAAATGCTTATTCGGTTTAATAATGTTCAATACAAATGATATTTCGGCTTTGCACCCTTGGGATGTTAAATTCACCTGATAACAATCTTGCTGTTTCAGCACCATTTTTATGTTCTGATAGTACAATTGAATTGCTTTTACTCTCTGTTCCTTTGTTAATCTCATGGTTGTATAAAATATCTGAAAAAATGAAGATTTAGCAAATTAATTAAAGAAAATAAAAATAAAGAAAATATACATTATAAGATATAAAATGAAAAAGGTCGTTACTTATGCCGCATTATTAAACCGAGTAAGCATTATATTAATTTTGTTAATATACTGTATTAATCTATTAACCTGTGGCAATACATTCATGTTCAAAAAAATAAAGGATAATCAAAAAGGCTTTAATTTTGTTCCACTTAAACAAAGGGTGTTACTTATGCCGCACCCTGTATATATATATATATATATATATATATATATATATATATATATATATATATATATATATATATATATATATATATATATATATATAAATTTGACTCACTTCAGGATCGAACCCTGGTCTCTAAAATGAAAGGCCAGGGCGCTACCTACTGACCCAAGGTCCTTTTCTTTGGACCTTAAATTGACTCATAGACCATAAAATACGTTGTAACTTAAGTACTCCAGTACCTGCAGTTTATCCTCGGCAGGCCGCCGCCTAACATACCAGCGAATTTTACCCAACCTCCCGACGCACCAGCGAGTCAATTGGTAGCATTTGTGGGAAGTTGGGCGCAATTTGCTTATAAATTAGGCCGTAGCCTGCCCCAGAAAAACCTCGGGTAAAGAAGTACTTAAGTTTCAACTTTGTTTATGACTTGTGTGAGTTACAATCAGTAATGCCCTGGCCTTTCAAAGGAGAGAATGGGTTCGATCCCAAAGTAAGTCAGAAATTTATTTCTGGGAAATACATGCTCATGTGTTGATTAGTTCCGTCATATTTACGGCGAAGGGGTATTCCGAATGGAATGCTACTAGTCGACTCTAACACCAGGGAAACAGTTGTTTGATGGAGCGATGCCCTTTTGCTCTAGTATATTTCTTGTTTGATTGTTGATACCTCACATTAGTCTTGATAAACTGTTTGGTTTTTTCACGTGATTGATGAGCTTTTTTAGGGATCAATGTTATCTTTAGAGTACTCTGTCGTAACTCTATTCTTATTCTTATGAGAGTTCAGGTATCTGGCTGAAGTGAGCTAAATTTTCGAAATCTGTGGTTAGTTGTGTAATAACCAGGTACCTGGTATGCTTCATGACAATATATATATATATATATATATATATATATATATATATATATATATATATATATATATTCTTCTTCTTCTTCTTCTTCTTTTTAACGTGCTTTTTTCCATTTTTGTATGGGGTAAGCACGATGCCTTCTTTGAAGGACTTTTGATTTGGCTTTGGGGGAGACCTGTAGTCTCGATCGGCTGCCCTGCCTGACATCGCGTAGACCCTGGTAGCGTATGTTTCATGTATCATACCGACCCAACGCCCTTTCTTCCCAGCAGCGAGAAGTTGTTGTGCGGGTAGGGCGAGAGTTCGAGACGTGTGAGATGTTTGTTATGTTTTCAGAAGGTGTTGTAACGGCTTTGTTTTGTGTGTGTATTTAGTCTGTAACACCCATTTGCTTTTTAAGCAAACCTATCCGTTGATTACATATATAATCCCGGGATGTCTACACGGATAGCAAAGTGTCTGCCTCTCTGATCAGTCGGCTGCGGATTTGAACCCGCGCCACAGACCTCTACGAAGTCCGAAGCTGCTGCTGTAACCGACTGAACAATCGAGGCTCTATATATATATATATATATATATATATATATATATATATATATATATATATATATATATATATATATACATACATATATATATATATAAATGTACATACATACACATGTGTATATATATATATGTATATATAATATACTGTATATATATATATATATATATTATAAATATACATATATAAACGTATATATATTTGTGTTCTTCACCTAAAATTTTAATAAGATAGTGTTATGAAGTGATAGTTATATTGCTCAATTTAAAGAGAGAGAGAGAGAGAGATAGAGAGAGAGAGAACTCAGGCATAGTTCCAATATTCCGGCGCATCGTTTTATTGTTTTTAACTTTCAACAATCTTCCATCTTGCGATTGCTTTCCATCTCTTTTGATACCGCGTGCCCTCTCTGCAATCTCGTCAGATGCAAACACTCAAACAATGAGGGGAGAAAAAGTGATACAAAGAGGAGACATGATCTGTACAGAATGACCTCTCTGTCTCTCTCTTTCTCTCCCTCTCTCTGCCTTCTTTTGCCTAAGCAATATAATACTCATTTCATAACACTATCTTCTACAAGTTTTGCAACTAGGCTATATTAGATTACAGAACCCAATTATTTCCTGCACTCAGGATGATATAAATTACATTACAGAGAGAGAGAGAGAGAGAGAGAGAGAGAGAGAGAGAGAGAGAGAGAGAGAGAGAGAGAGAGACGCGTATTGAAGGACATATCTATCTCTCCTGTTAGTGATATTTTCCATTGGAGAGGGAGCGAGAGAATGGGACACAGACAGACTAACACGTAGATTATGTATCTTCTTCTATCAAAGGCTTATCTGCTTGTCTTCACAAATTAAAGTTCTTCATTGGAAGGGTGGGTAGAGCTTTGGGTTAGCATGCTGTTGGCCCAGCGTTCGACTCTCCGAGCGGCCAATGAAGAATTAGAGGAATTTATTTCTGGTGATGGAAATTCATTTCTCGTCATAATGTGGTACGGATTCCACAATAAGCTGTAGGTCCCGTTGCTAGGTAACCAGTTGGTTCTTAGCCACGTATAATAAATGTAATCCTTCAGGCCAGCCCTAGGAGAGCTGTTATAACCGGCTCAGTGGTCTGGTTAAACTAAGATATACTTAACTCCACAAATTAAATGTTGATTTTACACTGTAATGTACCGTACTCGCAAACGTTTTCAGAGGGGTTTTAGAATAACGCCGTGGTCATTTGTCGGAATTTGTTTTGAGAAAGATTGTAACACTAATGAAAAGCCGAGCTTGCGCTTTCCTCATGGTTCATCCAAGTAACTGAATAAAAAGGTCTGAAATGTCGGGTTCTAATGCTTGCATACACAAACAGAGATAACAGATCCAGAGAAAAAATGCCTGCACCTATGCACGTCTGCCTAATTATTGTCACAACTATTATTCTTTTCCCCTTTACCAGTACATCTACAATTATTGTTTAACTACGGTCCTTTCTCGTGAAATTGTTAGAAAAGATAAAATTATAGTACTAATACAGTTCGTCACTTGAATTAAGATTCTTTGTTGTAAACCGTCAGAAGTTTACGAAAGAAATACCATGGCAAATTTTAATCTCAAAATGTAAATTGCCTATATTTACTGGCGCGCGCGCGCACGTGTGTGTGTATGTGTGTGTATGTAGAAGTGGTTCTTTGTTAAGGCAATTCTAGACTCATTTTGACCACCGAACGAGTGACGGCAAATGAACTTGACAACAAGCTAACAATATATGTCAAGTAACAAATGACCGAATTAATCCAATCAATAACAAGCTATGCATGGATAGTCCATTTCGAACCTCCGCCCCCATTCTCTCCCCTCCCCCCGAAAAAGTGGAGATATAACGCCATTCTGTAAACTATTTCTCAAAATCCTGCAACGAAAATAAGATCATCACGGGCAAAAAAGTGATGAAATCAAAAAAAGGGTGGTAAAGTCCGGCCACGAGAGACAGATATGGAGGTCAGGGGATGCAATTTGAAGACATGTAAGAATGTATCCACTCAGAAGAAGAGATACGCACTGGCACTTCTTCAAGCAATACAATCTGACGACATGTAAGAATGCATCCACTCAGAAGCGCACGATCATATAAACGCAACGCTTCTTTATGGGTAACAATTTTTCTTTTTACTTCTTTGTCGTCGAGAACAATACGGTGAACTCATCCCAACTGTTGTTGTTGCTGCTGCGAAGACTAGAGTAATGTTCAACAAAAGTCTGGGCCGAGTCAGTGTTGGGTGGTATTGGAATCAGGCGCTCTTGCATAATTTTCACATCATCAGCGGTGGCTCGTCCAAACTGAAGCTCATTCAATATGCATATTATAGTGGCACTCGCTTTCTAAACTGATTGAGAGAAGACTCCTACTTCTACTTATCGCTTTCATTATAATTTATCAGGTTGCGGAGTAAAGCCCTTTGTATCCTCTGACCTCCATATCTGTCTCTTGTGGCTGGGCTTCGCTACCCCTTTTGTGATTTCATCACTTTTTTGCCCGTGATTTCAGTCCTTTTTTTTTTTGCAGTGGCAACGCCCTAGATCGAGAAAAATGTGGTAACAAAGGAATGGGGGTTATAATTCGCCAAACAGTTTTCTTAGACCTATGTGGCTTCTCCGTGATTATGGTCACCTCAGCTCGTTTACTGTATAATTATACAATTTATATAATATATATATATATATATATATATATATATATATATATATATATATATATATCTGTGTGTGTGAAAACGTTCTGATTATTGAGGCTCTTCATTTAGGTAGGTCAACGATCCTGAAAACCAAAACCGCGTAGGTTAATTCAACGAGTGTGATAGTCTTTCATTAAGATAACTGACGGTAAGTCAGCCAGCTTCTAACACCATTTGCTACTTACACACATTAAATAAATGGCGTCTCTTCTACTGTTGTGAGCAGTCCATACCTGAGCATCAGGAAATTTGAATTTTGGCGGCTAATTTGAATGGCATACTGTAACTTTAAAATTTCATTATTTCAAAAAACAAACCCCTCCAGAATACGAGCTTACAGGAAAACTAAGTATCACGACTGTATCTTTTACCTTTACTACTCCACAGATATGTTAGGTCCTTCACCCACCCACCCCCTACCACAGCCCATGAACGCCAAAAAATCGAGATCTGGGTCTCAGAACGGATGAACGGATTTCGATGAAATTTGGCACGATTAGAGACCTTAGTGGGAAACCTCTAAAGCCAAAGTTTCATCCCGATCAGTTGAATATTTCCAAAGTTAAAAAGGCCCAATTCGGGGTTTTGTGTACTCTGGGTGGCTGGACTTCACTAACTGCCAACTACCATGGCGGTTGATAATAGATTGCTTGACTGCGTCCTTTTTACAATGAACCAAAGAGAACATAAAAATAAATGAGAGGGGAAATTTTGTGTCTTTCCCTTCACACTGACATAAGGCGCCATAGACGAGTCTTATGATATGCTTACGAACTTTTTTAAAATCATTTGTTAAGCACTGCAGGAACTGAGAGAGAGCGAGAAGCAACAAGACAGTCGATTCGAAAGCTTTTCCTCGAAATTACATGAAAATAGTTGCATTTTATATTTGGTACTAATACTAAATGTAGTGAAGAGAAGAAGGAGGAATTCAGAGGGAAATTAGAAGGATATATAGAAAGAGTTCCAAGAACTGACCTAGTAGTGTTATCTGGGGACATGAATGCCCATGTAGGTGAGAGTTCTGATGGCTTTGGAGGATCAGATAGAGGAAGAGGTTTTGAAAGAAGAAACCAGGAAAGTGACAGATTGTTGGAATTAGCAGAAGCTATGAATCTCGTAGCCCTGAATACACAGTTTGAGAAAAGGAGAAGTCATCTGGTAACATGCAAAAGTGAACAAGATGTTCTGGTTAGGAAAGAAGACAAGAAAACCATTATGGATTGTAAGGCTATTCCAAATAAATCTGTTGTAGCTCAACATAAACTGGTAGTGGCAGATTTTGTTGAAAGCAATAAGGAAAAGAAAAGCCCCAGCCAGGAACAGGAGGATCAAAACTTGGAAGCTGAAGGGGGAGAAGGCAAGAGAGTTCAGAAGGAAAGTGGAAAGAGCCAGAGAAGAGAGATATGTGAGTGGAATGTCAGAATCGCCTGAAGAGATATGGGATGATATGAACTAATAAAAGATAAAAAAAAAAAGAGAGATTGTGGTTCCAGCAGCAGCAGAGGTGTGGGAGGACAAGTGGTAAGCCAGAAGAGGGTAGGAAGAAGACAATAATTATCAAACAAGAGAGGAGTATAGACGGACAAAGAGGGAAACAAAGAAAATGGTAGCGACTGCAAAGGGACAAGCCAAGAGAGAGTGTTATGAGATGATGGGAACACCAGAGGGAGCAAAGATAATCTACAGAATTGCAGAAGCGAGAAGAAAAAACAGGCAGGATGTAGAGAGGTAGGAATTATTAAAGATAAAAATGGAAATATCTTTATTGAGGAAGAAGAGGTCAAGGGAGGATGGAAAGAATATTTTTCACAACTATTAAACACTGAGAATGAGTGTGCAGAACTGGAAAATGTTCCTCCAGTAGAAGGACCAATAGCAAACATCAGAGAGAGTGAAGTCGAGAATGCTATAAAGAGGGGAAAATTAAATAAACTGCAAGAAAGTCAGAGGTAAGAACAGAAATGATTAAAGTATTGAGAAATCTAGGCAAAGAGTGGATGCACTCACTGTTGGAAAAGGTCTGGGATGTAGAGGAAATACCAAGGGACTGGAATGATAGTTGGATGATAAAGATGTATAAACAAAGAGGAGACTTGTTAAACTGTGGGAACTACAGAGGAATAAAGCTTTTGGAGCATATATTCTAAATACTAGGAAGAATAGTAGAAGGAAGGTTGAGAGAGTTGATAGGTATTGGTGTTTGAGAAAGAGAGGGGCACCAGAGAAGTTGGTAAGGTTAGTGAAGATGATGTATGTTATTTGTACTTGATATTTTATTTTTCTTGTTAATAATTTTTTTTCTGTATAGGCCATGTACTTGCAAGAACAGAGATTACTGTTTACTTTGTATATTTTGTATTATGTCACGTTGTGGACAAATTTGTACTAATTATTGTATACTTTTGTCAATAAAATAACTAACTAACTAACTATGAGAGGGCAAGAACAACCGTACAGACAAAATATGGGGAGACTGAGGCATTCCCTGTGGGGGGTTGGCCTCCATCATGGATCAGAATTAAGAAACAACGAAGGACTGTGGGAACTGATGTTTGCTGATGATTTAGTCATTATAGCAGACACAGAAGAAGAACTGCAAGAAAGGTTTTTAGCATGGAAAGGACCATTAGAAAAGAAAGGATTGAAAGTAAACATTGGAAAGACAGAGCTAATGATTAGTAGTAGAGAAGGACATGAAGCAGTAAACATTCAAGTGGAAGATGGCACAGTACTAAAATAGAACAATGAGTTTAACTGCTTGGGATCAATAATAACAGAGGCGGGAGGTACTGAGAAAGCAGTGAGACAGAGAGTGAAAGAAGCGTGGCGAAAATGGAGAGAAGTAACTGGAGTTGTTTTAGACAAGAAAATGCCATTAAGGCTCAAAATGAAGATTTATAAGACAGTTATCAGGCCCGTACTATTATATGGAGCAGAAACTTAGGCACTTAAGAGGAAAGAGGAGGGACTGTTGGAAAGAACCGAGATGAGGATGGTGAGATGGATTGCTGGAATATCACTACTGGAAAGGAGGGAGAGTCAAGATATAAGAAGAATGTGTGGCATATGTGATGTAAAGAAGGCTAGAGAAGCTCGTCTGACATACTATGGCCATGTAATAAGAAGAGAGGAGGTGGAACCAATCAAGAGCGCTAAGAACATGCCAGTGATGGGGAGGAGGAGTGTGGGATGTAAGTGGATCAGATGGATGGATGTGGTGAGGAGGGATATGGGTGAGGAGGGATATGGGTGCGGTGGAATATGGGTGAGGAGGGATATGGGTGAGGTGGGATATGGGTGAGGAGGGATATGGATGAGGAGGGATATGGGTGAGGAGGGATATGGGTGAGGAGGGATATGGATGAGGAGGGATATGAGTGAGGAGGGATATGGGTGAGGTGGGACTGGGGGAAGAAGATGCTAGGAATAGAAATAGGTGGAGAAAGTTGACTCTAGCGGTCGACCCTGCTGTACAGTGGGATTAATGGGGTCGAAAAAAGAAGAAGAATGTTTTATCGATATATGTATACATGTGCATGTATAAATACAACCATCACCTTGAAACATCCGTAATGCTTTTGGAAACAATATCATTACATACACCAATACGTCTAAGATATTTCATTCTATAAACTTCCATATTTATAAAAGCAGTCTTCGGCTTTCTTTATGTCAAAGCCCCACTTTCCCCTGTTTCCTATTGTTTCCAGGAGGCCACGGGTAAATAAGGCATAACAATTCTAGAAAGTGACTTTCCAGGGGTCTTTGTCAGAGCTTAAAATGGTAGTACGCTTTCTAGATGGCGTACAAAAGACTTCTCAAAATAGACCCTGAGAGTTTCTACTTCAAGCTAAATTGGGGGATAACATTCATTTTCCTGTTATGTGGCCACGAAAACCGCTCCGTACACCTCAAAAAACACATTATAACCCAACTTTCTTTCACTGATTTCAGCCTTATTAGTGCTATAGCGACACGTGTTATAAGGACATACTCATTCCGTTATATACATACACATACATATATATATACAAACACAGACACTCACACACACACACACACACACACACACACACATATATATATATATATATATATATATATATATATATATATATATATATATATATATATATATATATATATATATAATGTACACCAAATCTAGTTTCTTTTCCTGCAAACATGTTTTAATTAGCAAACCCTTGGACAAAAAGTAATGTTTACGGACTTAATGCATGTATTCATAAGACATTCACTCACACACAAGCACACAGGTGAAATAAATAAATATATATATATATATATATATATATATATATATATATATATGTACGTATATATGAATGAATTTTATCACATCACAGACGACGAACTTATTATCAACTAAAAAATTCCCCTTCGGGTAACATATAAGAAAATGTATTATTTCCGAGGTAGAGCGAATTGGATAGTAAACGACATTTGTAGCTTAATGCTTATATATATATATATATATATATATATATATATATATATATATATATATATATATATATATATATATATATGTATGAGTAAATATAAAATTTATGGATATTATAAAATGATTCAGATCCTAGATAAATAAAAGGGTTTAGACGTCTCGTGACTTGATTCTTTCTTTCCAAATTGCATCATCAGTATCGACTGCACACTGGGGATGCATTGGGAATTCCACCCAGTCATGACCCTTTTTGGTTTCCCGCAGCTCGACTCAGGATTTACGATCTACCTGAAGGTGCATTACCTCTTTGATATTTTATGCACTGTAGGAGCCTCAGATTTGGACACTGCTGAGAGAGAGAGAGAGAGAGAGAGAGAGAGAGAGAGAGAGAGAGAGAGAGAGAGAGAGAGAGAGAGCATAACATCTGAAATCAGGGCTTAGAGCAATGCATGCCAAATGTTCCACAAGAGAAGTTTTTCAAAATATCCCTATGCCCATTTCAGATGAGTAATCTATTCATAGCAAACAATCGCTCTGCCACAGAGTAAATATGATCCATTCAGTTTACAAGAAATAGAAAGCATAAAAAATCTATGAAACATAAAATACACGCTAACTGGCTTTTCGATTCCTGCACAATGGTTTTTATAACGAGCCAAGAGTGGAAATACTTTTGACAATCGTCTAATTCCAGACCGTATCAAATAAAGCTAACATTACAACACGGAGGAAAATCTTGCTTCGATCATTTTCCTTGCTTTCTCAGGAACTGTCAGAGAATCCATTTGTAAACCTTTCATTTCGTGTAAAAGAGTGACTCTCATCACTCTTAAAACCAAAAAAATTCGGTCACAGGGAAAATGAATGTAATCACACTTCAACTAAAAGCAAACTGATTGATACGTAATTCTACCGCCCACTATGCTGACCCGATTCTTTCAATTATCGTATAAAACTTATAATTAACATCACAGTCATACATTTAATACCTCTCCATGCCAATTCTAAGGATCGATTTTTATGTCAAACAGCATTCAGTCCGTTTGAATCTCTCTCTCTCTCTCTCTCTCTCTCTCTCTCTCTCTCTCTCTCTCTCTCTCTCTCTCTCTCTCTCTCTCTCTCTCTCACACATCAGCTTCCATTTCAACTTTAGGTCGCAATTACTTGTCATTCATAGTATGAATGCACCTAAGTAGAGGTTTACTCTGGATTCTTTTCACACGGCAAAACAGCAAGAATGTGACGTCAAGTGGCTGTTGCCGTTAGTGTTATTCTATAGACAAATCTGGATACCATTACAAATACGAAGTCAGCACTGCACTGTAATATTATATCAACATTTTGGGTACAAAATGGGATAAAATTGCATCGATAAAGAAATTGTTATTAATCTTATGTCAACAACACGCAATTCCAACATCCATTTCTTGATTGGTAACATTTTGATATATAAAATAAAAAGTACCGAATCTTCATACTATGACGTTTGTATATAAGTATTTTATGATTGGACGCATACGACCACATAGAGAACAAGCATTTGCTTTCGCCTCTTTAACATTAATACTGAAGTTTTCACACAATATAGTATTTGATTTCTCTTTGCTTTCCACATTAATCAGAATTCAAAGGCACATCCGCTGATTTTTCGATAAACTTTCGTTATTCACGCCGGGCAAAAAATGAATAAGATAAAAATAGCGACGACGAAACCCTACAGTAGCGATATTCGCACGCGATCGTCTTTGTGCGTTATTCCTAGTCGACGGCTTGAAATAATAAACAAAGAAAACGAGGGAATGATGCAGAAACTGATAACGCACATGAAAGGATAAACAATAAGAAAGAGGATGAAAAGAGAATAGGACGGAAAAATGAGTAATGAAAAAATGCCGTGA
This sequence comes from Macrobrachium rosenbergii, assembly GCF_040412425.1. Taxonomy (NCBI): domain Eukaryota; kingdom Metazoa; phylum Arthropoda; class Malacostraca; order Decapoda; family Palaemonidae; genus Macrobrachium; species Macrobrachium rosenbergii. The sequence continues at coordinate 6,155,053 of NC_089751.1, forward strand.
AGGAGAGGAGGAAAGAGAAGTGCAAATATTAATAATGGAGACGAAACACAAAGAATACAAATGAGTGATGAACGAGGAATTTCAGCAGAATGAGGGAGCAGATGGGATTTGGAATTACACTTTGTTCTCTCGCTTTGCGCCATGTGAGTGGATTCGTGCGTGCAGAGAGAGAGAGAGAGAGAGAGAGAGAGAGAGAGAGAGAGAGAGAGAGAGAGAGATGAATACGATATATAACAATTGCTTTATAGGCTAAGAGAATTTAAAGATTTATTCAGAGAGAGAGAGAGAGAGAGAGAGAGAGAGAGAGAGAGAGAGAGAATACGATATATAACAATTGCTTTAGAAGCTAAGAGAATTTAATGAATTATTCAGAGAGAGAGAGAGAGAGAGAGAGAGAAGAATACGATATATAACAATTGCTTTATAGGCTAAGCGAATTTAAAGATTTATTCAGAGAGAGAGAGAGAGAGAGAGAGAGAGAGAGAGAGAGAGAGAGAATACGATATATGCTTTATAGGCTAAGAAAATTTACAAGAATTACTCAGAGAGAGAGAGAGAGAGAGAGAGAGAGAAAATACGATATATAACAACTGCTTTATAGGCTAAGAAAATTTAAAGAATTATTCAGAGAGAGAGAGAGAGAGAGAGAGAGAGAGAGAGAGAGAGAGAGAGAGAGAGAGAGAGAGAGAAGAATACGATATATAACAATTCCTTTATAGGCTAAGAGAATTTAAAGATTTATTCAGAGAGAGAGAGAGAGAGAAGAATACGATATATAACAACTGCTTTATAGGCTAAGAGAATTTAAAGAATTATTCAGAGAGAAAGAGAGAGAGAGAAAGAGAGAATAATACGATATATAACAATTGCTTTATAGGCTAAGAGAATTTAAAGATTTATTCAGAGAGAGAGAGAAGAATACGATATATAACAACTGCTTTATAGGCTAAGAGAATTTAAAGAATTATTCGGAGAGAGAGAGAGAGAGAGAGAGAGAGAGAGAGAGAGAGAGAGAGAGAGAGAGAGAGAGAGAGAGAAGAATACGATATATAACAATTGCTTTATAGGCTAAGAGAATTTAAAGATTTATTCAGAGAGAGAGGGAGAGAGAGAGAGAGAAGAATACGATATATAACAATTGCTTTACAGACTAAGAGAATTTAAAGATTTATTGAGAGAGAGAGAGAGAGAGAGAGAGAGAGAGAGAGAGAGAGAGAGAGAGAGAGAGAGAGAAGAATACGATATATAACAATCGCTTTATAGGCTATGAGAATTTAAAAGAATTATTCAGAGAGAGAGAGAGAGAGAGAGAGAAGAATACGATATATAAATATTGCTTTATAGGCTAAGAGAATTTAAAGAATTATTCAGAGAGAGAGAGAGAGAGAGAGAGAGAGAGAGAGAGAGAGAGAGAGAGAGAGAGAGAGAGAGAGAGAGAAGAATACGATATATAAAAATTGCTTTATAGGCTAAGAGAATTTAAAGAATTATTCAGAGAGAGAGAGAGAGAGAGAGAGAGAGAGAGAAGAATACGATATATAACAATTGCTTTATAGGCTAAGAGAATTTAAAGATTTATTCAGAGAGAGAGAGAGAGAGAGAGAGAGAGAGAGAGAGAGAGAAGAATACGATATATAACAATTGCTTTACAGACTAAGAGAATTTAAAGATTTATTGAGAGAGAGAGAGAGAGAGAGAGAGAGAGAGAGAGAGAGAGAGAGAGAGAGAGAGAGAGAATGAAGAATACGATATATAACAATCCTTTATAGGCTAAGAGAATTTAAAAGAATTATTCAGAGAGAGAGAGAGAGAGAGAGAGAGAGAGAGAGAGAGAGAGAGAGAGAGAGAAGAATACGATATATAAAAAATTGCTTTATAGGCTAAGAGAATTTACAGAGAATTACTCAGAGAGAGAGAGAGAGAGAGAGAGAGAGAGAGAGAGAGAGAGAGAGAGAGAGGAAAGTGCACTTACTTTCAAGAAATAGTTTTAGATCCTAACTGCGTATAGAGAAGAAAGGTCTGGAAAGATCGCGAGTACGCAAGCTTCGCAGCAAGAGGCCATGTTTGCATGCTTGTGCAGGGATCTCGGATAAGAAACAGACATGCAATCTGCTGTCTGCATTTTCTCGTCTCCTTTGATCATGAACGGGAAACAGCAATCACCAGCATTCGCCAGTACACAAGGGTTCCCCTGGGATGACATCCATTTCCCGTTATGCTGAAAAACAGGCTCGCTTCCACATAAACCTCTCTCTCTCTCTCTCTCTCTCTCTCTCTCTCTCTCTCTCTCTCTCTCTCTCTCTCTCTCTCTTAGCAGACATACGCAACTCAAATATATCACCATTTTTGTTTCTTATAGGCTACTTCCTCTTCTCTGTCAGCCATCTCTCCATAATCTTCATTTCATTTGGTTTTTTTATGACTATCTCCCCTTTTATTCTATTTCAATTTCTTTTTTTCACTTTTATATCATTACTTATTCAACTATCCTATTTGTTTTCTTAAGAAAAATGACTTTTTTTTGGTGAACCAGAACGCTTTATTAAAATAAAAACAAAAGATGCTAGCAAGGAATCATCTGTTAATCCCAATTCTTGTCTGCAATAAAAAAGAAAAGAGTATTTAAGTAGAGAACTTATTATCCACCACGCATATTCGGCAACAGGATCGCGAGTGGCGTGAGCGTCGGCGGTTATACTCCCTGGCTGTACTAACTGATGGCTGATTCGCAGGAAAACCTTACAGAGTTGTAGAATTGAATATGACCGGTGGAGAAAAAGGAATGACGATCACATGAGGAGAAGAGAGTTTCAAAAGTAATGACAAAAGCCCAGGAACAAATTAGGTGAGAGTTGGTTATGAGAGCCAAAAGAATTCCCCAGTGGAACGGCTGTGCTGTTTTGACAGCTGGATAATATCTTTTGTGCGTTGCGATAGGCATATTCAGCATGGGTGTGGCCAAGCAAAAAGCTTGTGACGAAAATAAAAGTTTATCAATAATTGGAATATGTCGTTACAGTGTAAGGTCAGAATAAGAATAGAACAGTTCTCTTGTTTAGAAGTGAAACGTAGGCTATTTTTACGGCGAAAGCAAAGAAGGTAGAAGACGTATAGATATACTCGTAGATATGCGGAGAGTTTTGTTTCACGGAGAGTCACAAATGTACATTAATTTCAGAACTAACGGAAGCAGAAGAAAATACAGAAACTACTGGGAGAGAGTAACTTCAGTTTCTCGGTATCTGAAGAGGGAGGGTTTGAGAACCCAGGAAAAACCCAGAAAAAATCGAGGAAGGAGGACGAGAGGTAGAATTAAGTCTATGGTCAACGTCCCGGGAGACACGACCCCCATCAAGCAGAAGTTAAACATTCTGCACTTCTTACAGTCATCTACACAAGAAAGACAATCTTTCTAGCAACCTATCTTAATTTCGCCTTTAAAGTATGTGATTTTTACTTATCTAAATCATCCTACAGAATAACACTATGATTTTCTAAAAGTGGTCATATAGATTTTATATGAGAGAAACTAACGCCCAAAACACGTGGGAAATAGAAAATGGGAAGGAGTCAATATTGATAAAGCTTAATTCAGCCATCAATATTCCAAATCCTATTCCAAACAGTTCATCACAGCCGGCAAAGGACTCGTGTTAGACTCTACATAGTCTAGTGCAGTTCTGTTGGTGTTATTCTTTAAAACTAAGCCAGTTATACAATAGCAAAAATAAGACAAATATGTCCATGATGTCTATGGAATATGCTATTATTCAAGACTACAAAACTTAAGGATAAAATATAATTTGAGTTGCTGCTCAAAATTTGCCTAGATACTGGTGTGGCACCGTCTGTATCCAAACAATGCTCACGAATTAATGAATACATAATCAGTAACAAATACTATGTTTAAATAGTCCTTCACTTGTTGTTGAGTCATATCCATTCATTTTTCTTAGAACCTGCAGCAAGTTATCAGTGTTTGGGTATTTTCCAATTTATTACCCATGAATTTCTCTGTTCTGTGTTAGGAAAAATCAAGATTGTCCCTGGAAAACCAGAGACAAGAAGTGATTTCAAATTCAATCATCACTGGCAAAGAAATAACGATCACCAAACCGTGCAAGCCAAGGATTACCCGTGTTTACGTAGTAAATGTGGGATTCTGTGACCTGACGGGTGCTACGAGATTGCCTGAGAGCAGATGGCACTATCTTCGAGCTCAGTGGATGAGTGGCCGAAATAGTACCGATGGAAAAAGGAACGAAGACGCCACGATAGGGATGAGAGAAATAGAACTCATAAAAGGCATAGGAGCGTGGTCTGCGATCAAACGAATGAATGGCCTTTGATTCGATTCTTTCTGGAAAGGAAACAGAAGACAGAGCATCCCAAATATGAAGCGTTATCAAAGTAGTCAACTTCATACAACTTCAATATCTAGAGAACAGAATTAACAACTTCAAAATAGATGCTTATCTTTTTTGTTTTTAATCTTTTAGAGGCAGATTTTGCAATTAGAACTATGCCTTCTCCCCGAGACGAATTTGAGGAACCTAACCTGCCAAAACTTTGATAAAACTGAAACGCTCAATGAAACTTTCATTAAGAGAACTGAAAGTTGAATGAGAAATAAAACTGAATGATGACCTGTCACTGAATTGAATTAGATATAGAATTTAGACCAAAGGCCAGGCACTAGGACCTGTGAGGTCATTCAGCGCTTAAACGGAAATTGACAGTAAAAGGTTTGAAAGGTGTAACAGGAGGAAAACCTCGTAGTTGCACTATGACTCAAATGTTATAAGTGGCTAGAAAGTAAGATAGAAAAAAGAGAATATGAAAGGAGGTACATTCAAAACGAATGGGTTTCAGCTAGGGGCCGAAGGCACGCTGCAAAGAACCTTAAGTAATGCCTACGTGGAGCCTGACACTGCGAGTTGGAGACATTAAAGTGGACTGAGATACGAGATCCCCTTTCGGATGTACTTACAATATCGGATCTACAGATGAATCAAGACCAATTCTAGACTGCGTGCGGTGAAATGGATGAAGAAACACAGTAAGATGAAACATCAGAAAAAGCATAAATACAAAAAGAGTTAGAGTGAAGAAGGTCATCGATAAAATGGGCGAAAAGAACAGGTAAGAAAACATCCCTGAGGAACACCACTATAAATCTGAAATTTGGAAGAGAGCATAATTATGCTTCCTTGTGAAGTACTGGATAGAATGCGATTAAACAAAATGCTAGGAATAAGTCTGTAGAGAGTAATGTCACAAACAGAATGTCTCAAAAGACACTTAAGCCAGGCTCTGTTAAATTCCTTAGATTATTACAAGCGACTAATCTCTCTCTCTCTCTCTCTCTCTCTCTCTCTCTCTCTCTCTCTCTCTCTCTCTCTTATATACTGAAAATTTCCTTATGTTACCTTCATGATAGCTTTCCGAAGCCTGAAAAAAGAAATATTTTAATAGTTGTACACTGCTTGTTTGGGTACAGGCATAATTTTCCGGTAAGTCACAAGTGCTTTGATAATCCTTTTGAAACAGATGACGGTGAAATTATGCAGCCAAACACCGTAGGGTTTACATAACTTCAAACCCCGCATTTTAAGTTTGGATTATACAGAATAGCTTAAACTTTAGATACGCACCGTATAGTTTGCAGATATCGTACCAAGTTACTTTTTTTTTTTTAAGAAAAGCAGTGCAGAATACCTCTAAACAACATAAAGAATTCTCTCACGAATAACTTTCATTTGATTATTACTTTAAAAAGAGGGCAGTACACAGTGAAACTTCACTTCATAAAAGACTGAATGGATGGAATCTCTTGGGAATTTGTCGACATCTACCTGTCCATTTTTTTTTTTTTTTCTTTACGAAAACTTAGAGTCTCAGGCATGTCAGTTCCTGTTATCATAAATACTGAGTGTCAGTAACATAACAACAGTTAATAGTACATCTCCCACTTGGAATTTATGACGCCAAACGAACTTGGGGAAATGCAACCCTATTGATATACTTCGTAATCTCACTGTTACGTTATGTTTCTATGTTCTTAAAGACAAGTGACTCATGAATAAATCTGTGATGTAACAGTACGCTGAAAGACAAAATCAGATGGTGTTATTGCGAAGACGCCTCTGATGAGGATAGAAAGCAACACACACACACACACACACACACACACACACACACACACACACACATATATATATATATATATATATATATATATATATATATATATATATATATATATATATATATATATATATATATATATATAATATATTTATATATATATATATATATATATATATATGCATATATATATTATATATATATTTATGTGTATATATTGTATATATATATATATATATATATATATATATATATATATATATATACTGCTGTGTGTGTCTGTGTGTTTGTGCATAATAAATGGGAAGCTTGTTGTTTCTAGCAACAAGCTTCGGAGACTACTTAACATTCTCCGTTATCGGGCAATCTATATGAATATTTATTTCGCATTTAAAATTTATGTACGAGGAGAATGTTGTTTAAAAATTAAATGATAGAATGATTTAATGATATACTGAATAAATAGCAAGACCCTAGTATTGACAAATGTCGCAAAATGATGGTCGTGATAAATCTTCCACCATGTTCAACGATACAAAACCTGAATTGCCGTTTCGATTTTTCTGGGTACATTGCACAACAGCAATGGCACTTGTATGTATAAATAAGAGATGACTGCAATGCGTTCCCTGACTTAAAAATTACTCGATGTAGTATTTGGTAGTAGTATGTTTTTTTGTTAAATTGTAATTTTTTGAGACAAATTTTTCTTGCCAATAAATGCAACGGGAAAATACATAACCGTTCAGTTGTAACCTGCAGTTGATGGTCCTGACTAATGCCTTCTTACCCAGGGTCACATGGCCGAACGAATGTCCTGATGACTTCATCACTTTAGTGCACAGGAGGTGGTACAATCTTATCGTGAAGCCTTAATTTTTAGAACTACAAACAAAATTTTCATATTCGCAGACGCGACGGCATTTGTTTTGCTTGGAAATTTTGGGAAAATAGACACTGCTTTCCTTGTATATTAAGCATTTATAATGCCTTAGTTTTTGTGCTTCAGTTCATAAAAATATAATTTGTGCTGGAGTAACCCTCGAAATGTCATCATTTATACCTGTTCGATTCAAAAGCGATTACTCACTAATTTAACCTCAAGGGAATTTGTGCTGTACATGGGAAGGCAGCTGCTTAAATTATTATCATTTAAAGGTCTACAACTGCAAACGTTACACAAACAGTTTTGTATTTTACAATTGCACATTTTCCTGGCAATAAAAATTTCAGTGTCAACAATTACTTCACAAAGCTACTAAGGTCAATCAGCGCTGAAACGGAAACTGACAGTAAAAAAAGTCTGAAAACCTCGCATTTGCACTATTATATCAATTGTTAGGACAGTGGAAAGTAAGATGGAAAAAAGAATATCAACAGAGTCAGAGTAAAAGGAATGAAAGGGGTTGCAGCTAGGGGCTGAACGATCGCTGTACAGAACCTTTAAGTAATGCCTACAGTGTACAGCATGAGGTACACTGAATGCAAGCCCCCCCCCTCTAGGGGGGCCCGACTCTCTTGTTTGCAATATACTGTACATGCTTATTATATATAATACATACATACATACATACATACATACATATATATATACTGAGGGTCCTAGAAGTTTAAATATATATATATATATATATATATATATATATATATATATATATATATATATATATATATATATATATATATATATATATATATATATATATATATATATATATATATATATATATATATATATATATATACATAAGCCATACACACTGAGGGTCCTCGAACTTCTAAGACCCCCTTCAAACTGTAAAGTTTCTTGGTAAAAACACCTTAACCAGCAATTGCTCCGAGGGCCACCCATGAAGAATCTTGTTTACAAGAATGGCAAAAGTATAAGCTCTTTTTGAAGCCAGAACCATTAGCTCTTTATTTTCAGGAGCAGAAAGGCATTGTTTTTTTTATTTATATATGAAGACGTCATGTGAGTAACGACAATCCGGGATTTACTATCTCTACCACTGCACAGAAACAGTTTTATTTGAACGGGATGTGGGTACTGAGGATGGTAGGGCTTCCCATTTACTAAAGGGCGTAAGAATCATGTTATCATTTTGAATTATTGTTTTTTCCGGTATGCTGGTTTACCAAAGCACGTACACTTCAATCATAAGTTTTGGGTTAAGAGTGTTATAAATCGCTTTTGACTGTTCAGCGTCTTTAAATATAACGGTTCTCAGGTCATCTTAACGAAACAAGACCGAATAAGGATGTGGTAAGGCTAGACCAGCCTCATGATTTCAAATGACTTCTGGTTTAAGATGATAAGATGGCGACTAAAGTCAACAGGTAAAATGCTTTAAAGAGGCGAGCATGTCTGTGCAAAGGAACGAATAAAAAGCAGGGAGTATGAAATGTCCAAGCTTAAGCTGAGAGAGAGAGAGAGAGAGAGAGAGAGAGAGAGAGAGAGAGAGAGAGAGAGAGAGAGAGAGAGAATTTTGGAAACGAAATAAAGAAAAATGTGTGAATTCTAAGGGTAAAAACAAAATTAAAATGATAATTTGAAAGAATTAATGAGAGGGAAAAGGTCGTTCCGCAGACCGATGACGAAATCTAGATAAAAGTACAAATGGGAAGGGAGGCAGCCAAATTGAAATGTAAGGAGCTGCATCGAGTCTGGCGAGCGTTGATAATGGAATATAGGCTGAGCTAAGTGGTGCACCGGGTGGACCGGATATTAGTCTACGAATAGTCAGGAAAGTGAGTGTGACCTTCACGCTGTGAACCTACAGCGCTGGCAGCGAAAGAGGTCAAGAATGGAAAGGCTTTCGTGAACTGATAGGTTCATCAAAGGAATGCTGAGACACCGCAACTAATTAAGGTCAAACTGGGAGTTCAAGTTATATGAAACAATAGGTGATACTAGCGAAGGCAAACACGTCAGTCTGTTTGTCATGTTTGATAACTGAAGTTGCGGTAATGTAAAGGAAGTGCTGCTGACGCAGTTGTTATGGTATAAGGATTCCTACAGCATATATGCTGAAATATGTTAGAAGGAAAATTTCGTGAAAACAAGAGTAGTGACTTTATATGGGAAATTTATCAACGTATTACTTGGAAAATAGTAAGTTTAACTTCAAGTTAAAAATAACCTGAGAAATCAAAACCAGTAAATTCTGTCCTTACCAAAATTTTCGTCTTTCTTGTCGCCTATGAGCGATTGACTTAACAAGACAATAATCTTTGATAAAATGAGTTTATTCCTTAAGCTCTTTCCCTGTGAAGTCGATATTATATGGGACAGTTCACAGTAAGTAAACATGAATAAAGGTTCAGATTCATAGGCATAACTTGTAAAACTGAAACATGAATTTGGATTAGCATAAAAAATATGTGACTTGACGGTGACTGTAAAAGGTTTATTGAGATAGGCATATATTAATATGCTTCTCTTCAGGAATTAAAATTAAAAATTCATACAGGTTTCTTGGTTTGGATACCATGAATGAAGCCAAATAAGTGAAAAGTTAAAAAAAAAAAAGTACCAAAAAAAGTATCAATCAAATAACATGCAAATTAGAAACTTCTAAAATGTGAAATGTGGGAATTAGTAAATAACTGGCAAACTAACTTAGTGGGACAATCACTTTACTCTCTCTCTCTCTCTCTCTCTCTCTCTCTCAGCAACTAAGCTGTATCCCAAACTTTTCTTCTTATCGGACACCCTTTAAAAAGAAAAAGAAGGCACCATAAGATTAAAAAACGCTGAACATTTCAAAATCCTTAAACATTTATAGTAAACATGTTACTGTGTGTGTGTGTGTGTGTGTGTGTGTGTGTGTGTGTGTGTGTGTGTGTGTGTGTGTGTGTGTGTGTGTGTTGGGTGTGAGGGTGGTTTGTGTATGAGGGAAAAAAATTTAGCAAAACATGACAAAGAATGTGGACAATTACTGTACAGGAGGTCTTTATAAAAGCCACAGGAAATTCATGTTCGTAGTATGAAATGGTTGTGCGTTAATGATGCATAGGATCATTACTGTTCATTTGATTGGTCTCTTTTGTCATTTTTGTATTGTATTGGTTCTGTGACGGAAGGGGCTGTTCCACCCAAGTCAAGTATATAAATTGTCAGTTTAATTTATAAATAAATAGATATATATATATATATATATATATATATATATATATATATATATATATATACATAAATATATATACGTAAATAGATATATATAATGTATATGTATGTATGCATGTGTATATATATACACATATCTACATGTGTATGTGTATATATATACATATATATACATATATATACGTCTATATATATATATTAAATACATATATTTATATATATACATATATATATATATATATATATATATATATATATATATATATATATATATATATATATATATATATATATATATATATATATATATATATAATCCCATGTTTAATAAACGTATGATCAAACAATATGTACTAAAATGAAACTTTTTCATAAAAACCATGACACGACTGCGTACAATATTTTCAGAAACCTATCCTCAAGAAATCCATAAATCTAGTGGCCAAAAAAAGAGATGAACAAATAACACGCAGTACTTCATTAAAGGCTGCCTATATCAAAGGAAAGCTGAACAAACAGGGAGCAGACTTTGAGCGCTCGACGACCTACAGGAGCGACCTGGTGTCTCGAGTTGGTGGCGGCCAAGAGACCTTACAAGTGTGAGTGTTGCCTAAGCACCTCTGAGCAATCACTGATGATCAAAGTGACTCGCTAAACACTGGAAGGTCAGCGAATGCACGGCGTCCGCACATACATATTAAAACATCACGAGATTTAAAATCACATAACGACTTTTAAATATGAAATGAAATTATGAAACACGGCTGTAGGTCCTGACGTGTGTCGGCGTTATTGCTAGGTCTTCTTGAGGATACAGTGTCTCATTTCTTCCCATTGGTGCTTAATACAGAAAGCCACGTGTAAGAGTGATTATAGGCACGAAATGGAACAAATGGAAGGTCTTCGCATGACAACGTTAAGCTCAATTCAACGCCCAAGGGTGGAACTTGCTGCTCCCCTCGTTCTGTAATTAGATTTAACAACGTAAAACTTTATCTCTAAGTTTTCCTTTGCACACACGTAAAAGATCTAGACAAAGCCGACTTATTTCTGGATCTTTTTTTTCAGTTCACGAAATTAAACAAAACTTCCCTTGTCATTAAGAATCTTAATCATCTTAATTGGGGAAAGGAGGCATTACACATGTAAATGTGATCTCACAAACAACAATGGTTGTGTAGAGAGAGAGAGAGCGCCAGAAGGATAAAAACCTCCCTTTTCCCATTAAGTTTTAGTGTTCTGTAAAAGAAAAGTATTTTGCCGGCTTTGTCTGTCCGTCCGCCCTCGGATCATAAAAACTACTGAGGCTAAAGGGCTGGAAATTGATATGTTGATCATCCACCCTCAAATCATCAAACATATCAAATTGCAGCCCTCTAGCGTCAGTAGCTTTTATTTTATTTAAGGTTAAATTTAACCATAATCGTACTTCAAGCACCGTTATAGGTACCAACAACATCGGCAACCACCGGACCGTGGCTGAGTTTCAAGGGCCGCGGCTAAGAGTTTTATGGGCCGTGGCTGAGGCCACCACCGGACAGAAAACTCGATTACACCGCAGAAACTTCAGCGCATTTTTTACCTGTCTAGGGATGAGGTTGCTAGCCATGCCCCACGCACTTTTCCTTAACCTCAGCAGACGTTTTTGGAGACACTAACGTTACTCAATATCATTTCGTACCCATGGAAATCAAACATTTATTCTTTGAAGTGACAGTGAACAAAATTTAAATTTTACCAAAGTGTATATATATATATATATATATATATATATATATATATATATATATATATATATATATATATTTTAACATCTGACTCTTTGTGTTTATGTTAATGGGTTTGTTTTCAGTGTAATGTTTTAGGGCGCAAGTTGCAATATCGTAATAAATAAATAAATAAATATATATATATATATATATATATATATATATATATATATATATATATATATATATATATATATATATATATATATATATATATATATATATATATATATACAGTATATATATCATAAAGGTGTGATCATAAAATATCAGGACTGGTGCTATAAATAGAAAACTACAACACGTGCCAATTTAGCATTTAATTTCTTCGAAGCAGTCCCCTTCGGAAGCCACACACTTTATTCAGCGCTGTTTCCATTGACGGAAGCACTTCTGGAACTCGTTTTCTGCAGGGTTAATCAGCAGCTGCCTCCCCGCATTCATTTGGATCTCCTCGACGTCCTGAAATCTTCCTTTCAAGTGGGATTTGATTTTGGAAAGAGGAAAAAGTCCCAAGGGGCGAGATCTGGGGAATGCGGTGGCTGGCGGACCTGGGGGATGTTGTGCTTGGCCAAAAACTGCTGCACAAGCTGTCATGGTGCATTTGCCATTCACCAGATGCATGCAGTTCTGGCCTTTTCTGACGAATTCTTCTTCGTTTTAACGTACTATTTTCCCATTTTTATATGGGGTAAGCACGATGCCTTCTTTGAAGGACTTTGATTTGGCGGTGGGGTAGGCCGTAGCCTCGATCGGCTGCCCTGCCTGACATCGCTTAGACCCCGGTAACGAATGTGTACATGTAATGTACCATACCCGCAGCTCCCATTCTCCCAGCAGCGAGGAGATCTGTGCAGTTAGGTCGACAGTTCGAGACGTGTGAGGTGTCTGTTATGTTTGTTAGAAGATGTTGGAGCGGCTTTGTTTATGTGTGTGTTACTCTGTAACACCCATTTGCTTTCAGCAAACCTATCCGCTGATTACATACGTAATCCCGGGGTGTCTACACGGATAGCAAAGTGTCCGCCTTCTCTGACCGGTCGGCTGCGGGGATTGAACCCTCGCCACAGACCTCTATGAAGTCTGAGGTTGCTGCTCTAACAACCGAGCCATCAAGGGTCTTAGCCTTTTCTGACGAATAGCATCCCACAAATGCCGCAACACGTCACAGCAGTAGTCCTTGTTGAGAGGTTGGGGTCTTCCATTGCGAAGACTGAGCCTTGGTTTCAGGGTCATAGCCACAGACCCAAGATTCATCATTCGTTACGTCCGTTTTCAAAAAGTTTCCATCGTTCTCTACGCAATCAAGAATATCTTGAGCTACTAAAACCAGAGTTTCTTTTTGGTCAGCTGAAAGAAGTTTTGGCACAAACTTGCCAGACACGCGTCTCATACCAAAATCTTCAGTGAGAATGGACTGAACTGAACCGCAACTAATCTGCACATCTTCCGTTAACTCATGGATGGTGAGTCGACGGTTTCCCCTCACAGCTGCACGCAAAACTGCGATGGTTTTCTCAGTTCTGCTGGTTGCGGGTCTCCCAGAACGTTCGTCTCTCTTGAAAGTTTGTTGTGGCTATCTTGAAAACGTCTGAACCACTTATACACTCGTGTGCGGCTCAGTCGCTCCTCTCCATACACTTTTTGCAACTTTGCGTGGGTCTGTGCGCAGGTATCGCCAAGCTTTTGGCAAAACTTGATGCAGATTCTCTGTTCAATTTCTCCATCATAGTCAATGCAACGACCACACACTACACACGTTTCTTCCGAGCACTGCTGTAAGGAGCAGAAGAGAGCAAGGACGCTAAAAACTTAGTGCATGCTGTTGGTGGTCAAGGTCTATCTGTGCCAAGTGGCCTCATTCTGTGTATTTTAGCTCCATTACTATATCAGTAGTCCTGATACTTTCTGGTCACACTGTATATATACAGTATATATATATATATATATATATATATATATATATATATATATATATATATATATATATATATATATATATATATTAATATATATTTATATAATATATATATATTATATAAACATATACATATATATATGTATATATATTATATATATATGTATATATAAATATATGTATATAAATATATATATATATATATATATATATATATATATATATATATATATATATATATATATATATATATATATATATATATATATATATCCTGTATGTGTATGTATATATATATATATATATATATATATATATATATATATATATATATATATATATATATATATAATATATATATATATGTATGTATATATATAATATATATATTATGATCTTGCAACATGCGCCCTAAAACATTACACCGGAAACAAACCCATTAATATAAACACGAAGAGTCAAATGGAATGTTTGTGAGTGTTACCGCCAGGATGGGCGGGTAATTAAAAATAGAGCGCATGCAAAGGCCGCCTGGAAGCTTTGTTTATGACGATGTCCTCTTTCACGTACCTTTACAGTCTTCGAAGTGGGCGTGGCAAAGTAAAAACAAGTAAAAAAGGCGCCGAAGTTTCTTCGGTGCAATCGAGTTTTCTGTACAGCGTATAATGCTGTATGAAACTTTCACCCATGGCCCATGAAACTCAGCTACGGTCCGGTAGTGACCTGTGTTGTTGGTTCATACAGCAGTGCCAGAAGTACGGTTATGGCTAACTTTAACCTTAAATAAAATAAGAATTACCGAAGTTGGAGGGCTGCAATTTGTTATGTTTGATGGCTGGTGGGTGGATGATCAACATACCAATTTGCAGTCCTCTGGCCTCAGTAGTTTTTAAGATCTGAGGGCGGACAGAAAAGGTGCGGACAGAAAATGTGCGAACGGACAGACAAAGAACTATTTCAATAGTTTTCTTTAACAGAAAACTAAAAATGGGGAGATCTATTCTTTTACTGACAAATAAAACGGTATAATTAATCGCAAATGAATAGTCTGGGAAGTATTTACCATACTGCACAGTTCATTAATCAACGTAGCTATAACAATGGCGTGCCGCTGACAACCTGTAGGGAAATGACGCCTTCCAGAAGGAAAGATCACAAACGAAACAAGCTATACATCAGAGGTAATAAGCCTACCGCAGGTTGAGCAAAGCTAAAAGCGCTGTAATGTCACGCGAGCTCATGATATTGATTACCTCAACGTCGACTCCAACCCGGGACTTCTGACAGAAGTGTGAAAGAAGGAAGACCAACGATACCTCAACTGCTGCTGCAAAGCTGACATCGGTCTACATAACGTTCACGGAGCTACTGCGAAGTTCACGGCGTGAATATATCATTATTATCAATAATCACTGAATTTAGACGTTTCAAGATATATTTTATTATATTTTATGTATTTCAATACCCGGAGTTAATGTAATATCTTGAAAAATTGTATTCTGATATAAAGTGTATGTTTAAATATTAGCAGCACACCGTAAAGTTGCCAGTTCACGAAATGAAAGTTAAAATTAAAACCACTCAGTCCATGAAATTTTCAATCCAGTTAATCTTATTATCGAGAGTCGTGCATCGTCATTCTCCCATTTCGATCCCTGAGGGACTATCGTAATAAACACTAGCACCTCGGAGGCGACGCGTAGGCGGATACTTACTGGGTTAATACCGAGCACTCCAGGGTAAAGGAATGTTACTATCATAACGTGACAGGGATTGTCATAGTCATTCGTCAGTCTGCAGAGTGCCATGAAAATCCAAAGCTGTAATAACTTCCGTGTCTTGAAGTCATGACGGTGTGGGAAGCATGCGGATCGCTAGAAATTCTTGATTCTAAACTTTAAATTGCAAAAGCAAAAATCTACGAGGAAAATGACAAAAATAACAACATGGATAAAAAATGCCGAAGTGACGGGGGAAAGTATGTTATTAAAGAGCAATAAATAATAATAATACCCTGATTTCACTTTCAAACAGCCCGATACACCAATAACGCATAAAAAGTGTCTGTTCATAATATTTTAGCCGACTCTTAATGTTCACTCACTAGTGCACAAGTGAAAGTATAGGAGAGGTTTCCAAACCGACAATTTTGGGAGAAAACTATTCGCTGTGTCGTGCGTTCACTCCTAATGAGCCCCATGGGTGTTGAGTAAATGGAAGGCACTGATAAGCAAGTCATTCGGCTATATCATGCTATATTTATAAGCTCATACTGCACCACAGTGAATAAATGTTGCAGTTCACGTAGGCGTTCCATACGTCATACTATTCGGTAACTGTGATTAATTCAAGTACAAGTGATGCTTCAATTACTCGTATACGGACAGAGCTTGCCTACGTATACGGATGGGAAAGATTTCCAGCCGTTGCTCCCCTAAAAAGTTGACTGAAACGGACACTGATGCATGATCACTTTTGTGTCAGCTAAATCAAAGTGCTCGATTCGCTAAGAGGGTAATGAAGAGCAATTGATACTAGCACGCAAAATTTTATCTTAATGGCCCTTCGAAACAAATGTACCAGTTTTCTGTACAAACTAAACTTTTGATCGAATTTACTATGGACATGAATGAAAGATGAACTTATGCTACAAAAAACTATGTTCTTTGTTGAATGCAGCACTACTGCCAGTGAGCACTATATCTTTTATTAACTATTCTATCGTATTCTTTATACAGTATCGTTTGCCCTTTGCCTTGCTGCAATCATGCCAGTAATCTGCAAATCATACCGAAATACTGTTATATAGGGCATTTACTGCAAATGTTCAGTAACTATTTCTTCATACACAAAATCCATATCTTAAACGTAACATTTTTTTTTTATATAATATGCCATGTACATAATAAAAATAATAATAATAACATATAGTTGATTTATCCTTCATATAAGAAGAAAAATTCATATGTAAGTAAAGATCCAATTTGCATGCCGTAAAAAGTGGTTAAGCGCAAAGTTACCCAATATTTGCAAGACAACCAGATGGCTCAGCTCGCGATCCAGGTCGGATCACTGTCACTACAAATTTGGACACCTTTCTATTATTTTCCTTCCGTGCAGCTTTCATCAATACATGGAATTTTATTGCTCTTATACAAGGAATTTTTTCCCATACCTGGGAGGTTTCAGTTCCTGCTTTCCTTAACAACTGGGATGTATGCTGAGGACTATCATGTTTTATTCCATTAAAATGATGCTTATTATAATGCTTTCGCTATCATAGGTACTCTGGATAATGCTTACCGGTAATATAAAATGGTCTCTACTCCACTGGCCTCCGCATTAGCATAACTATAGCCTTCATTTTCTACTATATTTTGGCAGAAAGTTAGGGTGTATAGAGTCTTCCCTCTTGGTTACTTTTTCTCTTCTTTCATAACTAAACTCCTGAACATTTACAAAAAAATTGTGCTCCGAGAATCCCTTCAATTCTGTTATTAATTTCACGAATGTGAAACCAATCACAGTCGATTTGACAGTAACAATGAGCATTGCTCGTTCCTAGAATGCTTACCTTAAACTCAAAATCACAGACGATATTTAAGGACTTGGTTGGCGTATGGTCTCCCAATTCCTGACTTACAGCTCGAATTCAGAATGTTTGAAATACGGTTCATAAAATTTTCAGGAAAAGGGACTTTAACCAGACTTTTCAATTCAATACCAAGGTGACTTATATCTCATTACCTTTAAAAATGCACAGGAGCGGAACAAAATCTTTTGTAGACGGTTATCGTGACATCAGTTCATCACGAGAATGTTCCTTGAGGTCGCATGCAAAACAATGATAAGGATAACGAGTTACTGATAAGAAGTAGATGCTTGCCTATAGCATGGCTATAAACAAATACCGGGATGTAATAAACTAAATTTGACGGTGGAGTATATCAGTAACGTCAGGTCACAAGGAACATAAACACAAGGAAATCCAGAATGAACATCAGATTATGTCGGATTCCGCCGGCAACAAACTTCGGCAGTATCAGCAAGCTGAATCAATTACGAATTCAGGAGGCCTCAACTGGGTCCCGGTAATTAGTAGGGCGAAAAAAAAAATCTTAGACCAAACACAGAGTAAATTGAAAAGCTAAAATTTACCGGAAAAAAACTTTCAAGCGCTACCATGGCAGAAATTTTTTAAAGAATATAAAAAAAATTATCCAGAAAAAATGAGTAAATGGCTCAATTCAGCACAAATCTTTTCATAACCTTAATGTCATATCTCTGTTGGTGTAATTTATCTAGAATGCAGAACTCACAAACAGTGAAAAAATCCTCCCCTTCCTCATCGTCATCATCATCATACTTCTTCTTCTTCGTCTTCTTCATCTTCAATGAAAAGCCATTTCGCCGGAATGGTTGGCTCCAGAAAATAAACAGCAGTCCTTGTCATATTCATTCACTAAACAATGCATGAAACTCAAATGCAGAAAATTTTCGGCTGCATGGAAGAACTGTCATGATGTTGAACCTATAAACTTTGTATAATGGGTCACTGCATTCAGTCTTCCGTCTCCTATTGCAGTTTCCTGAAACCTCTCCATTCTATATAGCCTTTCTTCCTATACAAACTTCCTTTCTATATAAATTTCTTTATACATAGATTTCCTTGCTACATAGACTTCCTTTCTACATAAAATGCCTCTCTTCACTGAATTCCTTCCCTCATAGACTAACTCTGCAGTTGGAATTCCTTTCTTTAAAGAATGGTTTCTATTTAGACTTCCATTCTTTATTGAATTTCTTTCTACTTACTCTTCCTTTCTATATAGATCCTCTTTTTATAGATGTCCTCCCTACATAACCTCTACTCTACACAGACCTTCCACTGATCTAACTTTTCCAGATTCTTTTCAACCAAACCATTCTGACACAAAGGGGTTTATCCTCTCTCCTGTACTAGCCTTAGTATCCTATCTTTATTGTATTCCTGCATGTCTATTGAGCAGACGTTTTATTTTAACACATTACGCCTTTTTTCTAGCCGCTTTCCTAAACCACAGTTTTTTAATACAATTTCATGAATCAGTAATCACTTTTCGGTTCCAGCTATCCGTCGCAGACAGACTACTGTTCTGCAACTTCTGCAGTTTTTACTGCTTTTTCTGCAACTTCTGCAGTTTTTACTGCTTTTTCTGCCTCACCTGCTCTTTGATTCTCCCTCCTGCCTCATTCGACCATTGTCCATGACACCCCCCAACCCATCTCCCAAACGCAAACTCGAGTTTTTCACATCTATTCATTGATTATCGAAAATTGGTGTACCTGCTCTCTTTTCCCACTTTTAATTTACTTTCACGACCATACCCTTACTACCAATCACTCCTAATTGTTCCACTCTCAAAGGCCTTTTATTTTACTCATTAGTGTCTGGAAATTCTCTTCGACTTTACCAAGCAACCCAATATCACCAACAAACATCAACTATATACCTTCCACTCACAATGTATCGTTTCCACAGGCTTCTTCCAGGACGTAGTAAGACGTAGTCTCTCAATTATTATCATTGTCACGATAAGCGCTGATAATACTACCTTTCGCCTTTCGTTCACTGGCGATTTCCATTTCAACATTTCCATCAGCATCATCAACTTTAATGTCTTTTTTTTTTTCCATCTAAAGATGAACTGTAAATATTCCACGTTCGATTTTTTGTACTGAACAAGGGAAGAAAAATATGAATCGGAAAGATATCCGCAGGTAAAATGAAAGTGACAGTTCCGAAAGATTGCAAGATCCCCGTATATTACATGCTGCTTCAATGCCCAGATTTTGTCTTTGATTGATAGTCATCAGATCGAACACACGCATCAGTCCCGTCCGATTTACCATAAGAAACTGAAGTTGAGGCTATAAAGTGAAAGCACAAGATTATATACATTCTCGGGTCTAAGCATATCATTTAAACGGTGCTACTTTGGCCTGTTATCTACGCATCGCCTACTCCGAGGTGCTGGTACTGAATATGGCGGAAGCTCCTTGGGACGCCGTGTTTAGTACTAGCCCCTCGGGGATTAAAGTAGTATATAAACCCATTTCTATATTGTGTGGTCGACAAATTATATTAATAAACGAGATCTTCGTGCGGGCGTCTACTTTATATTTAGCATACAGTGTTTAGTACTAGCACAGTAATGCTTCAAGAGGAAATCATAAATTTTGCCAATCTAATGGCTTCAGTGATTACTGCCTATAGTATCCAGACATGCACATGCATATTTACGTGGATGAGTCACTGTGCATGTCATTGTACATTTATGCACATTATTCAAATGTGTAGGCAGAGCACTGGATGGCAACGTACAGACATGCTGTTAAAATTCAGTTGCTCCCACGCTATTTCTGCAACGAGCTATCGCAGCGTTAAGGATTCGGAACGAGATAAGAAAATATGAGAACAAAAGTTTTCTTTATCAACGGGAACGGGAGACATGTTTGATAAAGAGGAAAAATCTGGCCTGTTTTATCGATAGCAACGCCCCTCATTCTTGGTCTCTCCTCTTCGTTTATCCTTTACTATTCATTTATCGCATTTAATGTGACACGCTTCTAGCTTCGTAGCAATTGGTCAGTATATTTTTTTGCGACTGATAAATCAAATTTATTGGGAGTCAGCAGATGCCATGGAAGTATAATGGTGCTATATAGGCTAGCTCTTTAGTCCAAAGACGATTAACTCGTTTGGGTTTTAGTCTGCAGAGCTGACTCAAAAGCGCTTTGGTCTATTGATTCTTGATATAAAAGCACCTCGGTCTACAGTTATAAAAATATATCACTGTATTCTACAGGCTTATACTGAATGGGCTTCAGTCTACAAATACCCAGCCGAGAGTCAGAACGTCAGTCCACAAGTGAGTCCAACTAATCGGTCTTCGACGTAGACTCCATTTTTGAGCATATTCAAATTTTGTCAGGATTAAAGAAAAGAAGAAAATGGATTTAAATAAACACGAAATAAATACATATTATGTCTTCTGTAACAAGCACACACGCCAACAAAAATATAAAAGAAAATAAAAATAAAAATCATATCTTTACTTTATTGCCCGATCTTTTCTCCGAGGATGTTCGGACAGTCTGGGGTGGGAGCGTCGTGTTCAGGCGGGTTGGGGGAGGTGTTTGGAGAGGGAGGAGGGGAGATGTTAGGAAATGGGTGCTCAGTGCCTGCATGGCGGAATAACACTAACAGACAACAAAGGGCCCGTCTTCTTTGCGCGCTCATGATCGTGAGAGTTTTTACTTCCCAGGTTCTCTGGGCCGGAATAGAGAGAAGGAGAAGTGGCGACAGAACGTATAATAATAAGAGGAAAAGAATCTTTTTATTCCGTTCGTGAATACAGAACTTTTCCGTTCAGCAGCTGAACAATGTTCTCATTTCCATCTACTGAATAAACCGGGATGTTGCAGATAAGCTCATCCCGTGAACGGACCTCCACAAGAACAATAAAGATCCTAAACTTGAATCCTCCAGAATATTTCTGTTAGTCTGAATAGGCACGTGCCTACACGGAAACAAACTTTTCACACACTTTCGAGTTCCATTCTCTTGTTGAACGCACATGCACAAGCACCATTTATATTCATATGAAGGGTACACGTTTGCAAGCATAAATGCACACAAGCTATCCTTCTGAGTGAACATTCTTTAAAAGCTTTGGAATAGAAAAGTGCCCGGAGAAGCGAGCTTTGGGATGGCCTATTATACAGAAGTGAAAATTAGTTTTTGAAAATATTGAAAGAAAAAAGTATAAACTATTGCAAAAAAAAATGCTTGCAGACTGCGTATATGTGAAGCAGTATAACTTTGATAAAAACATGAGCCACTGTACGCTTACAAGAAGTTTGGGCTTTCAGAAAGAACGAGAGAAAAGTCATGAGTGAAAATTATTTATAAGAGTGTGTTTTGGGAGGAAGAAGTAGAGCCCCAAAACGTTTTTTATCTGGTGAAGTAACAGAAATGCAACACTGAAAGGTCCTTAATATTCAAGAATGATAACAAGGAGAACAAGGCACGAGTGAATTGTGCAGCATATCTCAGAAGACAGTGTCGTGTCATGCGTCGACATGATGAAAATTAGAATTCCGTGTTGGTTTCTGAACCTGCCGAGAAGTTGTAGCTTTTTACTGCATACCATGTGCTCAATTCTTGTAGATGGAAAAGTGGAGGAATGTGTTAACAGTAAATATCTTGTTTGGTTTAAAAGGGCACCTCTCTACTATATATATATATATATATATATATATATATATATATATATATATATATATATATATATATATATATATGTGTGTGTGTGTGTGTGTGTATGTATATATATATATATATATATATATATATATATATATATATATATATATATATATATATATATATATATATTGTGGGTGTATATATGAATATATATACATATATAATCTACATATACATATAATATATATATGTATATATAGTGTCTGTCCGTCTGTGCGAGCAAGTACGCGTGTGCGATCATAGTCATCCATCCCTTTCACCGAAAGATACAAGTAATTAAGTATCGTGAGAAGGAGTTGGGGGACGAAAGTAAATACCTGTCAGTTCTAATTTTAGCCTCCCTTTGAATCGTGCCCTGACGTAGTATATTCATTCTTTTCCCAGGAAAAAATAGTGCACCTGATCCCCCAAAAAAAAAAAATCATCCTTGTCAGAAATTAAAATTCTCCTTCAGGAAACAGAATATTTTGAATTACTTGAAGGAGAAAATATCTGTGCTGTCTCTTTTTCCAAAATAAAAATGAGTTAGCCAATGTATCAGCAAAAAGAAAAGCGATTAAGTTCAAAGCTACGGGCAGCTGAGGCTCCAGCGTTTTTCAGACTTTTTTTTTTTTGCCCAGTTCTTTCTTCTAAAAAAGAAAAAAAATCGTAATAAAATGTATGAAAAAATGGAGGAGCCTTGCTGGAACGCTAACTAAACAAAACCAGAATTGAATCCAATTGGTCTGAAAGGAACCTTCGTAAACTCCATAGGCTAAGACTAAAGGATGCTGAGGCTACAAAGGTAACGATTTTGCCTAAGTGTACAAAAATGACCTCATGGATATGCTCCTCACGTAACAAAATAATACAGCGCTGTACTATATAAGAATTTCCCAATGTGCAACCCTAACGCATCTCAGTCAAACGAAAGCAATGACTTTCCCCTAGTGAATAGTTTTAGTGACTGGGAAAATGATCTGATAAGTAACGCTGACATTCCAAAAGGAAATCGATGCAAGTTTAGCTGATAAAAACAGGAGAAAATATGTTTAGTCATAACCGACTACTAAAGAAATTTCTCTGGAAATTTTTAAGCCGATCATCGCTTACGAAACAGTAAATCTGTAATTTCAAGATGATTCAGAGACTCGTAAAATTCTTCAGAAGCATAACTAGAAAAAACGAGACCAGTTCATTGTACCCCACCATAAAAGAGGGAATTCTTAGAAATTATATTCTTAGAGTAACACAGGGTAAAAAAAATTAGCAGTGGACCATTAATTGGCTTGTATCTCATGGTAAATCAGCTACTAATACGAGTGCATTTATATTGAAAATAATAAGCGCTATACTTCGTCGGCATCTTTTCATTCGGCAGAGAGAGAGAAATGATGCCAAATCATACTTGTAATGATACACTTCCCAGAGGAGGTAACATCCTGTGAATTCATAAAACAAAACATGAAAATATCCAAAGAAAGAAAAGGCAACGCAATCAAAAACAGCTAACATATTTTGGATGAGGTTTACTGGGCCGTGTGTAAAAATGCGTTGTGTAAAATGAATAGTTTACTTATTATACATATAATATAATAATCATGAACATACGTGTACATATAGAGAGGATGAGGCAGTGTCTGCGTGTGCGTGTGTAAGTATTAGTTTACTTAAGTGTAATGTATATTACTCAGCATATCAATATTTTCATGAAAGGTGATGTTATGTACTTACAAAGTAATAGCTTGATGTATGGTTATATAAAGTGGTTACGTTCTATCCTAGGTACATATGTAAATACATCCTCCATACATAGCCCAGTGTATTTCTATTCATATCAATTTGTGCACCTAAGTTATATATATATATATATATATATATATATATATATATATATATATATATATATATATATATTATATATATATGCATATATATAAATATATATACAGTGCATATACATATACATACACACAATATACAGTATATATACATACACATATATATGTATATGTAATATATATATAAATATATATATATATATATATATATATATATATATATATATATATATATATATATATATATATAGACAGATAGTGAAAGAGATGTATGTATATGAGTTTGTGTCTGTGCGCTCACAGCTCCCGGTACACACATTTAAGTACCAGGTATCTAAACACGAATTCCAATTTCTTAAACAAACGTTTGAACGAGAAGAGTAATGTGGTATCCCGATCAGCCTTTCCTTTCCCCAAGTAAATATTTAGACAGTATCGCTAAGCATCTTTTGGGTCGATATTTTATAGCTGCCTACAAGGTTCTTTGGCATATTCGGGGAGAGAGGAGAAAAAAAATCTTCTGTAAACTGTTTCCCGTGAGTAAATCCATCCCGTGGAAAGTATGCTGCCATGAAAATTTTACTGAATCTCTGGACTGTGTCGTAATTGGATGTTTCCCGTACTAGTTACGACGCATGATTCACGGGGAAGTTTTCCTTGCTCACAAATCTTTCATATGTCAGACGAGCAAAATTTCATCTTAATATTCTTAACTGCACCTGGTGGCATTTTGCAATATGTTAATGGGGCTCGTTGGAAGTCTCGATTCCTCAAGGTATCTCGCTCAAAAGAGAAAGTTGATCAACGTCATTCCCTGCCGCTTTGAAGAAAAAAATTCAGTCTATATATATATATATATATATATATATATATATATATATATATATATATATATATATATATATATATATATATTTTAATATGGAGAAATTATAATCATAAGATTATATTAACCCCACCTTTAGGACACTCTTTTTCTCACAACAAAATCGAAACCCACGACTTTTGTATCTACCCACTATCTACCAACAAATAATACTAGGTTGGCATCAGACTTGTTTTATCAACAACATTAATAGATAATTGATTGTCGGAAGACTCTTTGTAGGTGTTCAGTCTGGCCTTGTTCATGAACCAACTATTAATTAACACACCATTAAACAAAACCACACCACGATGCAAGCAATAACACAGCAGGAAGAGGATGAACTTGACGAATGTAATATGAAGTGTGTTCCTAGTATAGATGCAGAAACGTATACAATAACGGAGTTTTGTATACCAAACTCAGCACGCATAAATAAACTGTTGATAAAGATATCAGCCTTAATGAAGAGCTTGAGGGTTACGTGAGACCAAAATCTTACCTGCAAACATCAGTCATTCTACACTCCTCCATCCACGACCTATCTTCTTACCGAAAAGCTTTGCACCAACATCCGCTGTCCTTGCTCTGAGTTTTTGAATCATCTCATCCATAGAGATCTTAAACATCCTAGAATACAAAACACACCGTTATCCCAAAGTCATTTATACACCAAACCAGTCAATCTCTCGCTAACACATGCTTCACTTCTATCATAAAAGTTTTTTAGTTCTCCTCTATACCATACAACTTTAACATTCTCCACGTTGCCGCTTTACCAATTCTATCATAAGCGTTCTCTAAGGACAAGTCAACACACACAGCTTTTATGCCTCTGCTTTCAAACCTCTCACGTAACTATTTATAAAAAAAAAAAAAATTATCTGCACTCCCTCCTCCTGGTCTAATTTCACACTGCTGTTCCCTATAAACATTCCTGTTTTCTGTCTTACGCTCTTAATTAAAATCTTACCATGCACCTTCCCTGGTATACTAAGTAACGTTATACCCAAATCATTCTTCCAGGCTCCTTTACCACCTTTATCCTTATACATACCAACAGCTACACCTCTCAATAATTCCTTTGGTGCCTTTCCCTAATCCAGACTCCTTCCCATTTTTAAATACACACACGTATATATATGTATGTATGTATGTATATATGTATGTATACATACAAACATACATATATATTTATATATATATATATGTGTGTGTATGTATGTATGTATGTGTGTGTATGTTTAGCAAAAGTCCACAATGATGTCCACGCAAACAGATGAGAAACATTTTAAAAACGGTGAGCTTCGCCCCCACCACTGCGGATTTTCAAAGCCCACTGTTTTGTGTTACATATATTTGAGTAAATATCATTGAACATTCTTTCTGCTTCTAATGGATAATGCTACCTATTTTATGAAAAAAAAAAAAAAAAGTTAGAGATGATAAAGCAGTATAAGTGATGTTTTGATTACAACGTTACGGCATAACATTTTGATTATGATATTATGACCAATCAACAACCAGGGTGCAAGAAGGTGACCATATCTTTATAAAAGTGTTTACTCGAAAACTTTAAAGGTCAGTTATAAAACAAAAAGAATAGAAAGAAATTCGAAAAAGCCCTAAAAACTGCAAAAATCAGAATTCCCCGAAAAAAAGTCGAGGAGCCCTTCATTTTCCAAGTTATGCACCAACTCCAAGGAGATCCCGGGTGTTCCTATAGAAAATCCTGAACCTCATGATTTGGGGCGCGAGGCTGAGCCACCAAGATTGCTCCCCAGGAGAGGAAAAGCCCTGTCATTAGCGCTGAAACATCAACCAACATTTTTCTCTCTCTTTCTCTTTTGGGCAACGGCGTATTGATCCTTCCCACGGCGATTCGTTCTTTAAGCGGGAAATCAGCTGATCAGTCAGGGCGCAAAAGGGAGAAAATAACTCTGGATAATTCTGAGGGTAATCAAAGAGACGCAGACAATTACGCCGAGGGGAATAATATTCATCATCAAGTTTTCTTCCAGTTTTCGACGTTCGGTTGTTGGTCCTTGATTGGTGGGGAGTCGGGGAACCTCCAGCGCTGTCTGTTTTGAGCATTTACTTTCGTTCATTTGAATAAATCTCTCGGTCAGAGCTCTTTTTTTTTTAGTTTTTCCGTTCAGAAGATAACTAGTTTTATCTTCGGCACAAATTCCCCGAACGGTCTGCAATATATTTTTATCAGAGACCTCATATGTGTATACACACACGCACGCACGCACACACATAAATATATATGTGTGTGTGTGTGTTTGTGTGTGTACGTGTGTATACTCATATGAGGTCTCTGATGCAATTTAAATCACATGATAAAGAACATATAACTTTGTAAGGAAGGTTTAACGTCATTCTTAAAAACTCTGAAGCAGACACTCGTGTACTGTGAACTGAACTGAATATAGAATTTAGGCCAAAGGCCAAGCACTGGGACCTAGGAGGTCACTCAGCGCTGAAACAGAAATCAACAGTAAAAGGTTGGAAAGGTGTAACAGGAGGAAACCCTCGCAGTTGCACTAAGAATCAAATGTTAGGAGAGGGAGGAAAGGAAAATGGAAGAAAGAGAATATGAAAGGAGTACAGTAAAAGGAACGAAAGGGGTTGCAGCTAGGGGCCGAAGTCACGCTGCAAAGAACCTCAAGTAGGCTAATGCCTACAGTGCACCGCATGAGGTGCACTGGCGGCACTAGCCCCCTACGGAGCTCATGTACTGTGGAACAAGCAGTAATTAAAGAAATCTTTAAATTCTAAAGAACGGACCAAAGAACAGCCTGGGGAAATTATGAAATTGAAAATAAACAGAAATTACTTCTTTTACGCCCTTTTAATATTCATGAGCGACTCACTGTGTTCACCATTTAATGAAAAGAGTTATAAATACTAGAGCTACGTCAGGTGCGCCACGACTGAATGAGCTCAATTAGCCTCTACAGTTCAATCATTTATAAAAGCGTTTTTTTTGCTGGAAACTCGTGAATTCTGCTCCTGAGGGAGAAAAGAAAAATCGAAAGCAACATCACACAGTTCGATACATTTTTAAGAGCCTATTCTGGCGATTATTCATTATCAGGTGCAAATATACGTAAACATTTCCAAAATAACTCATACCCGCACCTTTTTTTCTGCTACATTCGAAAAATTCGGATATTATTTACGACCGAAAGCGATTCCATTTTTAAAGACCCAAAACTGATGATTTGGTTGAGAGAAATCATCCGTGGGTTAGAGGTAAAAAAAACTATCATTCTATACATCTGAGTGATTTTAATGATAGCTTTGTGTACTTCAGGACGGGTAGGCTACTGTAGGTCCAGCAAGTTTCCCGCATATGAAATAAACTTTTTTTTTTTTTTGAAAACTGCAGAAAATCGGTGAACATTAATGAACCCCTTATAATTTTTAATTCATTTCCAGTGCTACAAATTCTCTCTCTCTCTCTCTCTCTCTCTCTCTCTCTCTCTCTCTCTCTCTCTCTCTGTGTGTGTGTGTGTGTGTAAGATGGAGAATGATGGTTACGAAATCCTTATGTAACCGGATTCGTGGAAAAGTGTACTTTGACCCTGTGGTTTAATGTTTAACGTTGTACTGAGCAGGTAAAGTAAAAAAGGAATTAATAAAATGTTCAGAGAGAAATCATTAATCATTTACCAATTCATCAAATTAGCATGAAGTCTTTAGGGGCTGATTAATTAATACAAGCACACACACACATATATATATGGAGAGAGAGAGAGAGAGAGAGAGAGAGAGAGAGAGAGAGAGAGAGAGAGAGAGAGAGAGAGAGAGAGGGATTATCTATATATATAAATATATTTATATATATATATATATATATATATATATATATATATATATATATATATATATATATATATATATATATATATCTGAACAACTAAAGGTAATGTGGATAGGTTAGAGACAAGGACGAAGAAAACCCACAATGACCATCCATGAGGCATGATATTCTATTAAGACAATCTCAGTACGCTTTGTTGCTTTTCCTCTTCTTGCAAGGTAAAGGAGAAGTCCAAAGCGTTTTCACTGTAGACCGCAGTCAAACTGAAAGCTCTGATATGTTCTGCTTTTTCGGCTCACGATTTTCCTCTCTTTCGTATTACCTTTAAATTAGGACCTTTAATTTACTGGTAATACTCTTGTTCTGTGTATTCTCATGACAACTCACCGAAAAAGGATACTCCATGTTTCTGAGTTTGTTATCTACTGTGCGTGAACGCTAAGGTCCTATAAACATAAAGTCTTGATAAATACTGAAATCGGTAAATGTTTTATTGGGGAAGTCATACTGCCACATTTTGTTGAGACAGCGGGAGATCACAGTTTACCCAGGTGGCTTCTTCTTGTGGCCATGAACGAACACAGTACAAATTGTATATAGACATATATATTATATATATACTTTATATAAATATTGTATATATAATATACATACACGTACATATATATATGTGTGTGTGTATAACTGAATCACGAAAATATGGAAAGTGATGAATATATAAATAAAGATAAAATCCACGAAGGGAAAGGGAAATACTGGAGTACTGCGAGGCCTTCCGACTCTGCTAAGTAAAGGACGAAAGAGTCGAAAGGCCTCGCAGTACTCCAGTGTTTCCCTTTCCTTCGTGGATTTTATATTTATTTATATGTGTGTATATATGTATGTATATATATATATATATATATATATATATATATATATATATATATATATATATATATATATATATATATATATATATATATTACCCTCAGTCTTTTCCTTCATCAAGGACTAACTCGAGAAAAAAAAAAAACAACAACGGCTAGCAAGTCCCTTTACTTTTTAATAATTAATCTCCCGGCTTTTTGGTTTAGATGATTTGGATTTACCTTTAAAAAAAACTGTTTTGTTGTTGGTTTTATCCTGAGTAACTATAGTGCTTCTCCCATTACTTTCCATATTTCTATTCGAAGATTTTGCAGTGTTTATGTAAACGTAATGCGTTCCATTTTTTTTTAAAGATGATCAGAGGCGAAGCGGAGTTCGATAGGTCACTGTGATTGGCCGAAAAAGAAGGAAATTTGTCTCAATGTTGCTCTCGTTGGCAGTTTTCGGTTTTTTCGCCCCGAAGTGACGAGAGACAAGAGGAAGTTACACAGAAAAAGATAACACGCCTCTGCAATTATCGATTTCATTTGTTTAACGAATCATGGTAGACAAATAAGCCACTACCACCATAGGACATAGGGACCCCACTGTCCACCTTTGAGAGGTAGGCTACACTGAACCAGAGTCAAAGTAGGCGCCGCGACTAATTGGAGCAGGGCTTGGCCACGTTTGCTAGTTCCTTCGATCACTCGTGGCCTTGTGGTCGATAGTCTAACTAGCTGTATATGAAACTGCACGGCAACATATGAGAATAAACTTACTTGCACAAGTTCGTCGTGCGAGACATTATCGTCTTTCTTTCTATTTCTTTTCCCCATTTTCATGAGGCGAAATGAGATTCTCAGTCATCTCAGCTGGTCCGCTGGTATAGTGGTTAGTGGTTAGTGCCGTGACATGCCACTCAGATGTCGCGGGTTCGCGTCTCCCCCAGGGCGATGAAAAATCACTGGCTCTGTATCATGATCAGTGACAGCTGCAGTGTGGGATCTGTGGTGGGAGGCTGAAACCAACCTTCTTTGGAAGCTTGAATTTCAAGTCAATGGCCCCTTTGGTGTGCTTGTTCCATGTGAATAGGTTTCATCTACTGAATAATATATATATATATATATATATATATATATATATATATATATATATATATATATATATCGAAAGAATGAAGGATTTAATGACTGAAAGATTGAATGGAAGAATGAAGGAGTTGAAGAATGAAAGACTGGATGGAAGAATGAAGTATTTAATGAATGAAAGACTGAATGAAAGAACCAAGGCTTTAAATGCACCCTACTTCAAAGGAAGGTGAGCAGAGATAACTCGATCGCTGAAATAATTTTTTTCTCTCGATGCAGAAGACTGACTCCCGCTATTTTGATGATGATGATGATGATGATTATTATTATATTATTATTATATATAATAATAATAATAATAATAAAAATCATATTATACATATATATATATATATATATATATATATATATATATATAATATAATATAATAAAAATCATCAACATAGCGGGAGTCAGTCTTCTGCATCGAAGAAGAATAATGAGTTCAACGATCGAGTTTTCTCTGCTCACCTTCCTTTGAAGTAGGGTGCATTTAAAGCCTTCATTCTTTCATTCAGTCTTTCAGTCATTAAATCCTTCATTCTTCCATCCAGTCTTGCATTCATTAAATCCTTCATTCTTTCGATAAATCCACTGCCTAATGATAAGCTTACTAAGCGCCTATCCCTCTACCCTTTTACCCTCACCCTATTCTTCCATTTCCTGTAGCCTCTCCTTTCCTACCTTCCTCCCCCAAACGCCCTTACCCCCCTTTCCTTTTCATTCCCCCTCTCCCCCCACTCCCCATATCCCCCCTTCCTCCTACCTTCTCTCTCTCTCTCTCTCTCTCTCTCTCTCTCTCTCTCTCTCTCTCTCTCTTCCTGTTTCTTCATTTGCGATGGCAGCAGTAGCCTTGAAGGTGTGCTATTTGGAGGCAGAATACAAATCGACTCCGTAATTCATAGGAGAATCTGTCACTGTTCCTACGCAGAGACGACCAGAATATAAATACAACGTATTTTTGGGTCATGGCGTATACTCTTTCCTTCATTTCTGGCGCCGAATTATTGAGATTCAGTTTTAAGGACACGCGCTAAAGCATTACAAGCTTTAAGCACTCTTTGCCCGATCCACCTACTTCTTCAATCAAGGACGATAATGCTGGCGAGGGGGACAAGATGTAACCACTGAGGTTAATTAAGGAGGGTAAGTAAAAATTAAAAAAAAAATCAATAACTTGATTCATTCATTCATTGCGCGCGCACGTCTGCTAGTGCTGAAAAAAATTAGACCGTTGATCTCTCTCTCTCTCTCTCTCTCTCTCTCTCTCTCTCTCTCTCTCTCTCTCTCTCTCTCAATTAATTTTTTAAAAAATTAAGACAGTTCTCCTGAAAAAGATTAAACGCAAACAGCAGATTATTAATTCTCTAACGGAGGATTTGTGTTCTTAAACAGAACAAGGAAAGCAACCCATTTCTTCTTAAGACTGAATCCAAACCATACTCTATTTTCAGCATGGCGAATTTACCGAGCAAGAAACGGGAATATATATAACCAACCAGGGGTAATGGAAGATGCATGACTGCCGTAAAGGATTACATTCACGTAATGCTCATAGTACGTGCCAACTTTCTTTTGTGTTTCTCTCTCTCTCGTGACTTACGATCAATTGATTATCGTGGGTACTCGTGACTGTGCGAGTCGTGGAAGCTCGTAAAAGCTCGATACACAGCCTGCAGTATAAACCACAGCCTGCGACCTACATAGCTACGGTAAATAGATATGTGGGTCACTAAGTTCGAATTGCTATACTCTTCAGCTTGTGATGAAGAAAGGTGCGTTTCTGTATTATGATTAGTTGATACACTGGAATCTAGTAATGTTAACCACGCACGGATTATATACTCGTATACGCGTGTATCAAATTACAGCTAATTTGATATATATAGATAGATAGATAGATAGATATACTTACATATACATCTATAGGTATATATACGTATACATACACATATATATTGTCTTTTGCTGTAATACCACAGTGTAATATGAATATAAGAAGGCCTTCTTATATTCACATATATTTTATATATATATATATATATATATATATATATATATATATATATATATATATATATATATATAATGTATATGTATACAGTACACATATATATATACATATATATGTCTAAAGTAATAATCGCTTCAACACTATAACACAAAGGTGCAAATCAGTTCAGAATAACGGACCTCACAAGGCACCAAATGGTCGAGGAAACGGTAGATAAAACACCGTCATTTAAAGCAGGAAAGCCACAAAGATATTGACGATAAGAATAAGGCTTGTCACATGCGAAATTTGAAATAATTCTCTCTCTCTCTCTCTCTCTCTCTCTCTCTCTTTCTCATTTCTATAAACGTCAAATTCACAAAGCGAATTTCGTACTGAGGGACAGATAATGCACTGTTAGTTGTGTCATTGATTACATATATAAAATTGGGTGAAATCGACTGCTATCAGCTGCTTTTTGCGATCGTTTTCATTCACTGCTTCCCCATATTAATTTCCACCCTAAATGAACTCGGGCTTCGTTACTATGGTGTTCCATTTCCATGAAAACACATATTGGATAGACTCCGGCCGGGTAAGATTCTTCACCTATTTCGAGTGTGTGAGAGAGAGAGAGAGGGAGAGAGAGAGAGAGAGAGAGAGAGAGTCTGAGTGTCTGTGTGTGTGTGTTTTCCTTTAGGAAGGGATTCAACTGACATTTCCTGTCTTGTTTGTCATTGTGCCGAAAATAGTGCGTTGTACCTAACTGTTTAATGATCACCAACAACAGCCTAACTTTCGTCCCTTTCAGCACAGGCTACATTTGTAAAACTGTCAACTGATGGCTAAAGGTCCCGAAATTCATTCAACAAGGTTGATTTTCAAGGGTTAGAAGCTTGTATGGGGGTTTATCTAATTTTTCATACTATTTTTTTAGCTTTAGTTCCTTTGACTCTATTCTTATACAAGCATTACCATGACAAACTTATGAGTTTATAATGCATATCTTTTTTCACCATGACAGTGGTTAATCAGAGAAGCTTCTTGTGCTTTAACCCTTAAACTTTTTTCATAGAAAATACTGGGCAAAATTTCGCCACTTGCGTAAGGAAATTTTAAAAACATTCAGTTCCGGCAGAACACCAACGGTTGTAGGCCTTCGATTCTCACGCGGAATGAATATAAGTTTGTTGACAGCTACTCAACGGGGCATTTTCTCAAGGTAAGGGCGCCCACGGGCAAAGCTGTTTAGAACAGTAGATTAATAGGAGAGTCGCATCACTGTTAAAATCGATGTAATTACATCTGCAAACCAAAATTAATTGTAAAAACGAGTTTCACTGAGATTTATCATTCTTAGAATTTTAAATAAAAAAATAAGCGGAAAATATAACAGATTTATAACTACGGTATACAATGCCAATAAAAAAAATACATTGTTCACAAGCAAGTAATTTACCGAAACATAAACATAAAATCACCCTGCAACCTCAGCGCTCGCATATCAAACAACGCCCAGCAACAAGTACATATTACACTTGTAAGTGTCCGTTTTCCTAACGGAAGCTCAGGAATGTAGTACATCCTGTCTCTTCTCCTCTGCCCTTTTGTTCGTTCTAAAGGGGAGGAAATGCAAGGATAGATTCGGAATCTTTCCTAGATAGTGACCCCAAAGGGTTTTCGGGGGTCGTTATCTAGGATTAATATTTCTTGGGGGTCGTTATCTTTATGATATTTACATTCTTTTCTTCATGTTTTTACGGTAATACCCAACGGACTCGCACTAACCACGCCGCAAAGGTGGATAGATACCAGTTAAAGCCTGGGGGTAGCTATCTATGAAAGATCTTAGATTCGTCCCTTTCCGTCTTCTTGCCCGTCTCTATCTAGAATTCTATAAGCTGTAGGTCCCGTTGCTAGGTAACCAATTGGTTCTTAGCCACGTAAAGTAAGTCTAATCCTTCGGGCCAGCCCTAGGAGAGCTGTTAATCAGCTCCTCAGTGGTCTGGTTAAACTAAGGTATACTTTTTTCTAACTAGAAATGAACTTGAGCGCATCAGGTGATTCTCATTAACGAAACCACATGGAAGAATGTTATTGCGCTTCGTGTTAAATTATGCTTGTTATGTTTCTATTACATCAGTAACAATAACGACCACTATTGCTGATACCACTACTGTTGTTATAACTCAGAGAATGAACTGCAACAAGATTACTTGTGATGATAATGATATACAGCTCTAAGGCTTCTCGGTACTTCCTCATACATGAAGGAATCAGTAGAACATCAAAGGTACCGCTGCCTAATTTAATGAAGCTTTCAAATGTTCTCTCCGTCGATATACCAACCATCCCGGGAACGAATATGCGATATATAAAAATGTTATGAAAAAAAGTATACCTTAGTTTAACCAGACCACTGAGCTGATTAACAGCTCTCCTAGAGAGGGCTGGCCCGAAGGATTAGACTTATTTTACGTGGCTAAGAACCAATTGGTTACCTAGCAACGGGACATACAGCTTATTGTGGATTCCGAACCACATTATACCGAGAAAAGAATTTCTATCCCCAGAAATAAATTCCTCTTAATTCTTCACTGGCCGGCCGGAGAATCGAACGCGGGCCTAGCAGAGTGCTAGGCGAGTACGATCTCGACCCATCCAATGAGGAACTAAGGAAACAGTCATAAAGATGTGCCAGAGGTTTTACTAATCAGCCAATCCACAAAGTAATTCTGTATCTACAGTATACCGCAGCGTTATTATTTCCCATCCCTAAATACTTTTACTTCAGTGCAGATAATGATCAAAATGTGAGGAAATATCGTTGCAGTAATCCGAAATTCTATATAGTCTCCGTTACACCCGCCTTCATTACTGCACCTTGTTAAATTTGAAACCTTTTATAACTATAACATCTTAAAACTCGACTTCCGGCGTCCGTGAGTGAGTGAAAGGAAACTGTTACGAAAGCGGAAAATTGTCTATACTGTCTTCTTCATCTTATAGAATTCATAGCTGCCATAAAACAATTCATAAAAACGCAGCCTATTCCTTTTTATTCAAATGGCCGTATTAATACCTCCCTGGCTTACTCATTACTGTAGGTGAATGGCGTTGGTATCACATAAAATTTTAAGGATTTTCCATGGAAATCCTTTTCCTGAGGTTGGCCTTTCATGGATTCTTTCCAGCAAATCTTTCCAGCAACCAAGAGTTTCATTTCAAGTGGTCCCCAGTGCAGATAATAAGGTGTTTCAATATTTTTATATGTTTTACCGAGTGTAAACACAACTTATTATTTATAAATCTGGAATTCCACACTGAAATTCTTGAGAAAAAAATTATATTCCAAAATCAGTGAATTATGAGAGCAAAAAAAAAAAAAAATTAAATAAGATAAAGGTTCTCCTTT
Source organism: Macrobrachium rosenbergii (assembly GCF_040412425.1). Taxonomy (NCBI): domain Eukaryota; kingdom Metazoa; phylum Arthropoda; class Malacostraca; order Decapoda; family Palaemonidae; genus Macrobrachium; species Macrobrachium rosenbergii. The sequence goes on from NC_089751.1 coordinate 6,191,229, forward strand.
TCAAATACGATTCCCACAGGCGCATAGCCGAGATAATTGGGCGACCGTAATCCATAGTCCGCCGGCTAGGTCAGTCAATAGAGGTGGGGGGGCCGAGGTTCAATACGCATTTCCTTAAGTTAAATGAAGTCTCTATGGTATGGTGGCATAGAGTCCTGGGTAATCTAGTTTGCAAAGGAAAAAAAATCATCTCAATGAACCCTTTTCCAGCAAACTGCGAAAATATAAGTGACTTAAATATCTCGGTGTTAAATGCCTTGAACGATTTCTCCTACTCCACCGTACCTAAAAATAAACTGGATGGTAATTTATTCGTTGTTAAACAGAAGCCAGAGGTCTACGCCAGGCGTCTTATTTCCTTGAACACCACACCACACCTTTGGGTTAGGGTCCATGCTGGCATAAGGCCAGTTTAATCTAACATGAATGTTCTATGGACATACAAACAAACGGTTTGTTTCTTAACGTCTCTGCAAAACAAATCGTAAAACCAAGGGACAACCGAAATATCAAGAAAAATTATTTTCAAGCAACTGCTTTGTGAAACTGAAAAGTAGTGAAGATAAATAATCATGCGAGACATTAAGACTGCCCGCCACAGCACTGACATCTTTCATTAATATGAAACTTGGCTATGCTACTTATGAACACTTCCCGGTCTCTGAGAAAAGTACGAAATTGATCATTATTACTTTTAAATAAAAAAAACTGAACCAGAATTCAAGTCCACTCCTTTGGAAGCGACATAATTTTATGGAAACTAAAGCGCATGGCTTTGATGCTTAACAATATGAAGATATCGAGTGATCTGTTACTAAGTCGAGGATGAATATTATATTGCTCATTAATGTCATGACTTTTGTGGCTGTTGACATACTTCATAACAATAGGAAGGCGTATTTCTACATTTTATTAAAGATAAAATCACCAATTACGTAAACATAATGAATGATGTATGCTCTTATTATAAAAAAAAATCTAATTCCGTTACTCAGTCTGAAAATACAAGAAATGTAAAATGAAAAATAGCTTAATAGAAACTTGAAATAATGTGCTTGGAGATAGGCTACAGCAGAAAATTTCATAACTTTCCATTTGTTCTGTGGAAGGGGCCCTCTAATTTCGAAACACCCGGTATATGCGCACATTATTGTCTACAGTTTTTAATTGTAAATAAATCATTAGTAATTCTGTACAGCTACATGACAATGCTGACTGAAGTGTACTGTAAATACAAACAAGTAAAAAATGCTCCGAAGTTTCTTCGGCGCAATCGTGTTTTTTTGTACAGCGTTTAACCAAGGTCACCAAAAACAGATCTATCTTTCGGTAGTCTCTGTGTAATTCTGTATGAGACGTGGCCCATGAAACTTTAACCACGGACCGGTGGTAGCATGCCCTGTATCGTTGCCAGGAGCACGTTTATGGCTAACTTTAACCTTAAATAAAATAAAAACTACTGAGGCTAGAGGGCTGCAATTAGGTATGTTTGATGATTGGAGGGTGGATGATCAACATACCAATTTGCAGCCCTCTAGCCTCAGTAGTTTTTAAGAACTGAGGGTGGGCAGAAAAAGTGCTGACAGAAAAAAGTACAGACGGACAGACAAAGCCGGCACAATAGTTTTCTTTTCAGAAAACTTGAAGCTGAAAGGAAAATTAAGATATTAATGATATATTTCACAAAATGTGCAGAATCAACAACAGATCCATTTCGAGTTTCTCAAAGTCCTTTTGAATATGTGTAGCTCGAGAATCGGTACTAGAAATATCACGAATATAATTTTTACAGCTTTTGAATGACAAAGTAAGTCGAGCCATAAAGCAGCGTGGGAACATATATTTTCGTAAATGCCGTAACATGCCCCTCTGTAATAAGGGCAAAATCTCTGAATCCCCCAAACCTCCCAGTAAATCTACATCATGAGAAACAAAACATACCGAATTTCCCGCGAGGGAAACAGCGCCAGCTCGTAATTTATCAGGCAACCTGTCATTCAGGTTAAAAAGGAAATTATTTATCCTCGCACAAAACCACATCTTTTTTGCAAGGAAAGGTTGCGTCATGCACTAGAAGCGAAATAAATACACGAAGGGAAATTCATTATCACTTTCTTTTTTTGTGGTCGAACTTTATGTTTAGCCTCGAGGGAAAAGACAGAGATCAAATTCTAAAGGTTTGAGATGGCGGGATGCAAGATCTGTTATATATAGATCTTGGTGGGTGGCAGGCTAACGCCATTCCAATATCACCTGCCACTGAGCACGGTCCAGGAACACTTTCCAGGGTTCACGACACCATAAAGTCATTTTACAAGAGACAAGAATGTATATGGCGATATATCTTGCCAAGCTTACCCATATCTCGAGGACAAAGGCCGGGGGCGGATAACCACGAAATACCTTTTTCCTGACACAGGCAAAGAAATTTTGCAGTGAAACTTGGAGTAATAGCAAAAAAGCAAATTATTACTATTATTAGTAGTAAGTGCGGTATTAGATGATATACTATACTGACTATATTACGCACTATCTATAGAAGAACAGTGAAACTGAAATGCAGTTGTCTATAACTTTACATGCGAATATATGAAATATATATATGGAATCTGCAGTCTGAAGAGTGGGTGGGTACAAGATAAAAGTGAATGACACAGTGCGTGCACGGGCTTAGACGCCCTGCTGGTGAGGCATTTGGGTGCGTATATGAAATGGATGATGTTGAGGAAGTTTTACTGCTCAAAGGGTTGTAGTATAAATGTGACCGTGACCGGTTGTGTTTTCTCAGGAGCCACCCCGTTGCGAGAACGTCTTAAACGTTGAAAAAATAATTAAACAAAAAATATCACCTACACACCCTTACTCCCACTGCAATTAAATTGACGTCAACTTATTTGGAAGAAAGGTTGTAACGAGTTGAAAATCTTTTGAAATACATTACTTTGCAAATGCTTTTGACTGAACTACAACAATGGGACTAATTAAACAAAAACCTGACGCACGGCAATTGCAAATGTAATTTCAGCAAAGGTTGTACGAGTTACTGAACCTGAAAGTGAGGACGGGAGGATTTAAAAGATACAGTGAATATCCGACATCGCTGTCACAATGGATCGCAAGCACAGTCTGAAACCAATTATTATCAAATTCCGTAGTATGAAAAGAAAGGCCGAATAACCCAACTTTATTCCATTTACTGATGAATAAAGCTGGCACCAGCCATCGTGGAAATTAGCTTCATTAGGATATCTCACGAGGGGGAGGCCCGGGAGGTGATCCTTATAGGAGGCATGAGGAATTCAGGTCACACGATTCCAAGTACTATAACGTGTTTCACAGGATAGTGGACAAGAAGCATGAAATAAGAGATATTTACAAACACACACACACACACACACACACAAACAGCTTTCTAGAAACTAGATTAAGATCATTCAAAAATTAAATTTTTTCTCGGCTGTTGTACGTGTCAGAGGAATTTCAAATTCAACTCTGAACAGGAAGGAGGTGAAGTGAAAAAAATCAAGCTGATTATTTCCAAAAATCTCATAAAGTAACTTAATAATAAGCTGAAAGTCAAACTAAGGATTTTTTCGCTTAATAAAGCAAAAATTATGTATAAAGAGTTATCAGTGACTTCAAAAATTTGTTCACCACAGATGCGTAAACAATTATCAATGACTTTAAAAATTTGTTCGCAACAGATGCATAAACAATTATCAATGACTTTGAAAATTTTTTCACAACAGATGCATAAACAATTATCAACGACTTTAAAAATTTGGTCACAACAGTCTGAGAATTTGTTTAGGACAAAACAACACTTACTTCCCATACACCCGAGTAAGATTTAGTAAGCTATCCCCCCTGACAGATTTCATGATTGTAAACTTGGGTCGAGAAGCGATTATCGTACTGTTTTTCTTATTCCTAGAGTTGGCCAAGGATACGCAGCCGTAAAAATCACAGTTTAGTAACCTGCGAAAAGTTTCAGAATAACCAGAGTCATATCCTTTCCTTTGTTAGTGTTGACAGAGGACAGGGTATCCGGTTGGACCCAGTACAGTGCAATAGGAGGCAGTAAAAAATTAAATCCCTCATATACTCAGTAATAATATTGTAGGTCATGGAGACAACCCAGCGCACGCGTCTGCCAGATGCTTACCGGTTATCTAAAAAACAATTACTATGACTTATGGTTTCTGTACGCTTAACAAGAATTACAGATGAACGTTATACCAGGGAATATTATCCATATTCAATTAGATCAGTTCCATAACCATCGTCCGATCTAATCAGATCAGTTCCGTAACCATCGTCAAGTTCTTCGTTGGACTGGTCGGTACCGTTCTCGGTTAGCACTCTGCAGGGCCTGCGTTCGAATCTCCGGTCAGCCAATGAAGAATTAGAGGAATTTATTTCTGGTGATAGAAATTCATTTCTCGCTATAATGTGGTTCGGATTCCACAATTGAACTGTAGGTTCCGTTGCTAGGTAACCAATTGGTTCTTAGCCATGTAAAATAAGTCTACTCCTTCGGGCCAGCCCTAGGAGAGCTGTTAATCAGCTCAGTGGTCTGGTTTAACGTATACTTACTTATTTTCATAACCATCTTCTAGAAGCTGAATAATGCTCAAGGACAAATATCTGTCCGTAATATTTAACGAATACCCTCAGGAATGACGAGGGCGAAAATAGGAGACTTTTTGGTTACACATACGACTGTTGCGTAGAATACGAGAAACAAGTCAGAAATACAAAAACTGGAAGTCCTAGAACAAAATAAAAAAGTGGTTGCTATCTCCATTTATTAAGAATGGATAAGCGTCTACTAATAACATTAACTCATGAATTCACGTGGCCTAATGGCATAGTGAAGTACGCAAAATTGTTCTTTCGTAGCCTAAGAGGTCTCATATAAGGCTGAATAAACCTACTTTCAACATAAACCCAGGCACGTTCTAAAGGTAATTAACCTGAAACTTTATTCATAGCAAGAGGATCACAGATGTTCGTATACCTCAGTCAGGACTAACGGAGAGACACGTCTCACGTAAATATAGAAATTTATAGATACAGAATATTTCCAGAAGGCTGTGAGAGAGAGAGAGAGAGAGAGAGAGAGAGAGAGAGAGAGAGAGAGAGAGAGAGGTCAGTTAGTCGTACATAATAAAAAATGTCAGCAGTAATTAAAACCAGTTACAGAAATACCCACCTCCACTGTGTACAAAAAAACTATTATATAATTCTGAATTCATTTACACGGCTCAATGGAAAATGTGGCCATAGAGAAAGGCGCTTGTGAGTTAATGATTTATTACTCACATACGGAAGCAATGTAAGTATAACATTCACATAGTTCATGCGAGTGTATAATTATACAGATACCGGCACGCATGTACGTAAGGAAGCAAACACGAGATGGTTTTATTCTCGTGTCAGTCGAACTATGCGGTGTACATACACACACATATATACATATATATATACACATATATATAATTATATATATTTATATATATAGTGTTTATATCTATCTATCTATCTATCTATACATATACATATGTATATATATAATGTTTACATTATTTATTTATCTATCTATCTATATATATATATATATATATATATATATATATATATATATATATATATATATATATATATACCTACCTATCTATATGTGTATATATATATATATATATATATATATTTGTGTGTGAAGCATACACAAATACATATACTCCAAGTAAACACAAATACACATACACTAAGCATACACAAATACATATACAAAAAGTCGTACTTCCACGTTCCGTGACAGAAATACGTGACGAACAAGGCCAAACGGACTGACGTTCAGCCCTTGAAACGGAAAACTTCAAGTCAAACAAATGAATGAGGGCCGACCTAACTCGGGATGCAACAACGGAAGGCCGGGACCCAGCAAAACGAAGTTCCAGTGAATTCAGGGAATCCTTCCGTCGGATCAATAGAGGTCGGCCGTGAGAAAGGGTCAATTTGTGCATGGTGACCTCATCCAAATGACACCGGGCCTCTTCTCAGTACGTGATTGCCAACGGACGTGCCTCATGCAATGCAGGTAGAAACCCAATGAGGCGGGGGCGGGGGTTCACTGGAGCGGCGTTCCTGCGTTCAATGATAGCATCCTTGATGGATGACAACGGTCTGTCCTGAGCCTGCCTCTCTCTCTCTCTCTCTCTCTCTCTCTCTCTCTCTCTCTCTCTCTCTCTCTCTCTCTCTCTCTCTCTCAGTATTGCTTTGCTACATGAGCATTCTCTTCTCTCTTTTTCGAATTGCTTGATACACATCAAACAACATCATAATCACTTGAAACTGAAGTACAGCAAACAGAACCATTTGATACAAAGAAAATCAAGTTTGCATAACACTCCTTGCGTATTTAGAATCTCGACTAATAAAAAAAAATGCCTACTATATTTCTGGCATTCGAAGTCCTACAAAAAATGTGAGCATGACAATCATTCCTGAACTTTCCCATCCAGCATCCAACGGCTGATAACTTTGCATCTAATAATTTAAGGAGAAGGTTGCCAAAGAACTCGGAAACAATTTGCACCGTTGAACTTCCCAGTGCGAGACAGACAGCCTTGATACAGGCAGTATCAGTGACCTTGGGGTTAAAGTGTGACCTTGATCTTGAGAGAATTGACGTCAGCCGTGTGAGCAATTCGCTCGGTGGCGCTCGACAGTGACACGAGGATCCGTTAAATGTGGCCCGTGGAGAAAACGCCTCTGAACGCGCACTTCTCTTATCTCTAGACGCGCCCTAGGGATGCACATCCCTGGAATACAAAATTTCTTGGTCTCGGTTGTTTACGAGAACGAAGCGCAAATGATGCACAGAACTTACAGCATGTTTCATTGTACAGGATTATGCGGAAAACTTTCCTGGGTTGAATCTTGGGATATTGAAAAGGATTTGTACAAAAAAAAAACTGAAAACAGACCGAAGGATACATCAAAACATTAGCTATTTACGATGATAGTTGAGTAAGCGGGACAGAGCTTATTTCTCAGAGAGAGAGAGAGAGAGAGAGAGAGAGAGAGAGAGAGAGAGAGAGAGAGAGAGAGAAACTGCGCATAATTGGCGAAACCACGACTGCGTCAAAAAAACTGATCAGCAACTACAGTTCACAAAGTAAGGCACACCACGACAAGTAGCCTGCAAACAGCATAGAAGCTAAATGCATGTGTTTACTGTTATTATTATTATTATTATTATTACAGTCGTCCTCTTTTACACACGTAGTTCATCAAACTTCGTGTAACCTAGAATAACTTGACCAGTTTCGGCGGTATAAATATCATCAGTGGAAACGTAGATTCATTTATGTGCATAAAAATAGATCGTAAGAAAAGAACAGAAGAAGCAAAATCTGGTACTTAACCACGATGTACGTTTCTTTCAGGCCTTTACAGCATTGATTGCCCTATTCATGGGCTATTTCTGTCTATTACCTTCCAAGGGTGAACTTGGATTGTCGCACCTAGTTTCGTCACTGCTGGCGTAAGTCGAGGGCTTGTTTGCGTCAGAGGTTGCTGCTGGGCTGACACCGCATTCCTGTCTTGTTCCTACCTTACAGTTCTTTCTAGTTCTTTCGTCTGAGTGTTAAGGGCAAGATGTCTATCAAGGACCTTGAGGTCTAGAAGGAGAGTAGTTTGTTTCTCGGTTTGGGGGTTATCGATACACATACCCAGAGTAAGAATGTTATCTATCTATAATAATAAAATCCGAGGGGATCTGATCTTGTCTGTCCTCCCCCGGGTGACAGTAGGGGAGACATGACACAGCCACCCATCCCCTAGAAACCGGTGGGAGCCGGGTAGGTTGCGGAACGGGAGGGTAAGGGAGACATCCACCCTCCTCCTGCAAACCTGTTTGTTCGCCCCTGGGGTGGGCTAGGTAGGGGATCGGGAGGGTTGGGGAGACAGCAACCTCGAGTTCCAGCGCGCCCCAACAAGCTCGTTTTTAATAATATTCACTGTTTATTCGAATACGTGTGCTGCATGGCGGGTACATCATTTAATAATGCTAACGTGTTATGGTTGGGTTAAATACCTGTTGCCTTTTGTTTCTGGTCACACTGTAGTAGCTGGCACATCAAGAAGAAGAATCGTCGGTCACGATTAAAAACGACGATAACCCCTGCCTTGATGTTTGAATTCTAACTCGGTTCATATCAAACACATCTATCTTTTTACTGACAAGCGATATGTAAGTAAAACTTTTAACTGGCTTGATAAAAGAAACTGAATATTCTATAAGTCAGAGGTGTGTTGACCAAGAGAAAAGCGGACGGTAAAAACTACCCTACCTATCCTTTTATATCGGCCGCCACTCCAAACCCATAAGATGATTTACTGTCTACTTTACAAAGCTCTCTTTCCGTTAAAGAGACCCATTAAAACTATAAATAACGTGCTGGGTTCTACTTTGGCTTGTTATCTACGCGCCACCTACTCCGAGGTGCTATTACTGAACATGGCGGAAGCTCCTTAGGGCACAGTGTTCAGTACTAGCACCTCGGGGATCAAAGTATTATATACACCCATTTCTATATTGTGTTGTCGACAATTAATATATCAAAATAAACGATTTCTTCGTGCGGCCGTCTACTTTACATTTACCATACAGTGTTTAGTATCCTTCAAAAGAAGGCATCGTGCTTACCCCATACAAATGAGAAAAAAAGCGCGTTAGAAGAAGAAGAAGAAATTTAGTATTAGCACCTCGGAGTAGGTGACGCGTAGATAACAAGCCAAGTAGCATCAGATGCTGTTTAGTAATGTGCGGTGCGCCCTGAGACTCAAGTAGGCCTACTGTACAATTATTTCTGCTGTGGACAAACGTTGTATCTACGGGAAATCAAGTGCTCTCTCTCTCTCTCTCTCTCTCTCTTCTCTCTCTCTCTCTCTCTCTCTCTCTCTCTATCAAATATAAGACCTCCATGCTTTGCTGATTTCAGTGATATTGGTACTTGCGATTCGAATTAACTTTCCAAACTCATCAATCAATCATAGGTAGGTGAAAGTAGACCGAAAGTTGTGTAAATTCTACGGGAAACAGTAGTATGTTTTCAACAAAAAGGGGCTTTATTCATCCAATGGCATTCAATGAAAATATACCACTTCTGAAATTAGGTATCGAAAGTCCATGTTACAATTCTTATTCCTATCAGTACGATGTTGTTACCAGATACAGCTATGTAAATAGAAAAATTAAAAAACGACAAATTGTAAGAAACCAAAAAATGTCATACTTATACACTCCGCAGAAGTACGCCGCTAGAGGAACCTAACATTTTACAGAAATGAGTAGTCTGCCTTCAACCTATAAAGTAAAATTATTTCGTAGGCGTGAATCTTGAAATTTTCACTAAAATACTAAATTGGAGTTAATTTATTGTGATTAATATATGGCAAGCAAACAAAGCTCTATTATAAACTTGGGAAATTTATTATATTCACAATACCCTCAAATCAAAAGCAAAAGCTAAACCAATATTCAAACCACTGCCGTGGTTTAAATATTTTCATTGATTACTCTTATTTCACAAATAAATAAGAAAAAGTTTTTAAAATATATAAAATGCTTTGTAAATCATTGAAAATTTTTACTAATGCTAAGTCGATCAACGCAACCCTTTCTCTCGATTCGATGACCTAGCCTGCCACAACACCAGTCTTTTTATTTTCTGGGAGTCGCAGTATATCCTATACAAACTGTTTATCTGAGTTGACTGAAGCTTTCTTTTCTAAAAGCTATAATCTAGTCTGCAAACTCCCCGACATTGGTTACAATTCCAAGACTATGAATAAATGAATACATCTATTATCTATCTATACATATATATATATATATATATATATATATATATATTATACATGTATATATACATACACACACATATACATATATATATATATATATATATATATATATATATATATATATATATATATATATTATGGTCTACTGTAAACACTGATTTTCACGTATACGTCGGCATCATATGAGTTTCATTTACTTTTTTCAGGAATCGAAGGAAATCACTTGTTAATGAAACCTTTGCAAATTCTGTAGCAGGCCGGAGGGTACTGCTAGAATGAGATCATTTACTTTTATTATTCGTCAGTAAAATTGTGAAAATTATCAACAACCTGACATTTTCAGATAGTGAGATGTCCACCAGTATCCGACTACCTCTGAAGTAAATCACGCTTTAAAAAAGATTGGTATGATTTGATCTATCAGAATTACGCCAACAATCGAATTAGATCATGCAAATTAAAGATAGGTTCACTTTCCACCTGTTTCTCAGTATATATTTTTATGCAATGTACCGATTCCATGGAAGGAAACTGATGACAGTTTAGGGCACCTACTACAAAAGCTTTGACAAAGCGGTTGCTTCCATCACTAATCCATCAACACAGTTTCTTAAGCAAAGCTCACCAATAAACTTGTTCCAATCCAAGTGAATTCCGGCTTATCACATTTATATAAATAAATATATAAATATATACAAACAATATACTGTATATATATATATGTGTGTGTGTGTATAGATAAACATATATGTGTGAGCTTATATGGAAGGATAAACAAGAGTCTGTAATAAGCAATATGTAATTTTTCGTAAAAATAACCAAGCAAGTTGCCAGTATATTCCGATACGATCGATAAAAACGTAGCAAATTAACGAATCAGGTATAAGCCCGTCCCTACCTCTCTCGCTCTCTCAATAAATAAACAAATAAATAAACGAATGAATAAGTATACATATGGATATTTATATGTATACATACAATATATAACATCTATATTATTTATATATATATATATATATATATATATATATGTGTGTGTGTGTGTGTGTAAAAGTGTGCCAACCTAAATACTTGCTGAGAACACAGAAGGCTGTACCATTCTGAGGCAACCCCTTAAAAGGGGAAGAGGGCAAATGGTGAGAAAAAAAATTAAAAATAAGGGGTGGTTCTCATTAGGAGCCGGTTTTCAGAATATGTTAAGTGTTCCTGTTCTCAGCAAGTCTTTTCAGCTAAAGATGCTACCCTACGCCCTCCCTCTTCCTCGCGTTGCAACCCACCACGATCGTCTAACTATCAGGTAGAGCGTTCCCTCCTTTGGTCAAAAGAGTCATTCCGGTTTTAAATGACAGTACCCATATACAACTGCCTCAGTCGGAATCAAACCCGGCTCTTTTCACTATAGTGAGGCAGTCATTCTAACTATATTCCAATCACGTGTTTACAATTATTCATAGGCCTACAGTACATACATAAATGAAAACGATATCGCGATTACTGTTCAACATTAAAAGTCATACTAAATTTTATTTGCACTCCAGTAATAAAAGAAGAAAATGGCTGTTATATGTAGTTGTTTATGTTTTCATTTTGACAAATGAAGTCAAATGGAGTGAAAGCGGGGCATCCCAGCGAATGAAACATTAACGAGCAATCCCCTTTTCAAAAGTTCCTTACCTTAATACAAGAGCGAGCGTTGGGCGTAGACGGACAGACGACGGCATACGATGAACTCCAGATCGATTGTTCGTCTCTTTTCCACGGAGCTTTTCTTGCAACGATAATACAAAGCTGAATGAAGATGACGGTGTTGCTGGGTTGTCATCCGTGAGCCGGGATGCATGGGGGGAGGAGGGGATGGTGTGCGCAGACATAGCAATGATCACTTGTGGCCTCGTTGTTATTGCGAATCCCCAGGGCATGAGCAGCGTCAGACGCTAAATCCTTCGCTCCTCTAATGAGCGGGAATGACACTTGTTATTATCTTGAGATGTTTTGAGATTGTGCCGCCTATAGCTAACACCCGGGAACAGAGCTTTTAGCGATCTCTTTGGTCGATTCATTTGAATTTAAAGCTTGCTCTTAAGGCTGACAGTGTTAAGTTATACAAATTAGCTATACAACGACCATGACAATGACTTTTACGCCTTTCGATTCGATAGGCAGCATTAGCTAAAGAACCCTAAAGACTCTTCTGGAAAGAGGAAAGGCCCAAAGACAGCGGTAAAGGAGAAATGGAGTTGCACCAATCGAAGCAACAAAACAATAAAGCGAGGCAGTTACACTCCTAGACGAGCCGAGGTGCTAACTACGCCAAGGCTAATACCGGGCAATTTTCTCGATAATGACTCGAGCCACAATCACCTTCGAACCAATCAATCAGAGAGCAGCCACTGGACTCAAGATGATCAAGTTCCACAGCATGTGAGAAGGCTCTCGATAAAAACAAATCCCGGGTTTGCCATGACGAAAACAAGCAATCACGGGTGTGACAACCAACCACCAAGAAGCAATCAGGAAAGTGTAAATATTTGCAAAGACTCACTATCGGTTATCAATGCCTAACAAATATACACCAAAGCGTGCCACCTGCGAAACCCATCATATACTCGATAACGGTTATGGCACTCGATTCAAGAGGGCCAAGCGACAGGGCATCAGAAGTGAGGTATCGGATAGCAATCCATTCCTCAAGAGAAGGGAAAAGAAATTCACACAACCACAATACGGAATGTACCGGGAAACGGAGAGCCTGGCACTCAGCTGCTGCACCGACGGACTACTGGGTGGCACTGCGGTAGAGTACGGTCGCTTCCATCACCACGGCCAATTTCCCCCTCAATTTCTAAAACAATCAACGAAATACGTCACTTGGACACAATTCTGTGATCGACGAGTATTCGAATTCGCAAATGAGATAAGAAATAAACAGAATAAGCAATGATGATGTCCGCTTGATAGGCATTCGCGATTTCTAACGATATATCGGGGTTCAGTCCACACAGGCCCAAACACAAGGCTTCAACGCAGGATAGGGGTGACACGTCCCGTCGTATTCCCTTCTGCAACAACACTGAACGCTGCTACGGTCCGGGCTGAGTACGGACGTCAGGACCAGAGATAATGTCCGTGCATGTCTGCGCGTGCCTATACGTAATCGGAGGCCATACACGGCTGGATTCATGTGTATGAGCACCAGACTTCTTGATTTATTCGTCATCGTATTTATCTCCTGCACGTCCATACATCAATTCGGTTCCTGTACAGTCTCAGTACGCATGTCCTGAGTTAGCCCCTCCCCTCCGCACACCAACATCAAATTCCTACTTCACTCAGTTCTCGCCTTTTCCGTGAGATCGCCCTCATGCATGGGAAAGCACCTCCCAGCAACAATCAGCCAGAGAAATAGAGATCTCCCTTTGACAATAACATTCTTGTTTCGCATTGACATTTCTTCTTAATTTCAAAATCCACCACGAAAAACACCGCCGACTATGAAGACTTACAACATACACATCTAAGACCTTTCTTTTAAATTGCAAATGACGCTACAAGTGTAGAAGCGTTATTTTAACCCAACGTTTAATTCACCATCCACTACTGGACCATTCTGAAATTCCAAAACTATTGGTACCGTGAAATTCCTACCCCCTATCCTCTTTATTCCTGATTCCAGCCGTTAAATTTCTACCCCCACCCACGATGCAGATAGTGGTACGTAAGTGCGAAAATCCTTTGGCATATCTTCGTGCAATTTACGGAATTTCTTTATGTTAGATAATGAAAATTAGGAGTTGTTTTAACATACAATATCTTCATGAAATTTATTTAATTTTCTTTACGTTAAATAATGAAAATTAGTTGTTTTAACATACATTGTCTTCACAAACAGTGATGATGGTGAAAGACAAGTATTAGGCTATACATTTTGTGAGTGTTTCTCATTATTTGTGTATCTTTTTTATTAGGCTATACATTTTGTGAGCGTTTCTCATTATTTGTGTATCTTTTTTTCTTTATCATAATGGCTTGTTTTAATTATGAAAGCTGTTGTCTGGCATGAAAGTACGAAAAATTCGTAATTATTCGGTCGTTTCGAATAATAGTTAATCCTTGGTGGGGAGGAGGGGGGGGGATGAAACACACTTATTTGTAGAATACCATTTCACTTCGGGCTTTATCATTAAAATTACATGACGAGAAAAATCAAAACAGTTCCCTCCCGGCCCTTTTTATTTTCAGCTTCACGATACATTGTTGGAAAATAAGTACCTCACATAATTGCTCATTCGAAATCTTTACAATAATTCATATTGTAATATGTGATTTTATCCAGCCTCAATTCCAGTTAAGTATAATAAATCTCACTATTTGTTGTTGAGATTCGTGTAGAGACTGTTTATCGATAGAAAACGTTGCATAGGTCTAGGACTCTAGGGGGCCGACCTCAGTTTTAACACATTCCCAACCTAGGGGCCGAAACCACTTACGAAAGAACTTTATCGCCTAGTATTTTAGTTTCACTCAGATATTATAAAGAAACAGTTATCACAATGAAATGAGAATTGATGCTACACTGCAAATTAGTAAGAAAAAAACTTACATCAAATTCTCGATAAAACATAGTTGCACAGTAACGAAAACTCAAACATCGTACAAGAATGATTCTTACGGGGTCAAAGATCATCAGTTTATTTACCTGAAATATATTCGGTTTACGAAATAAATTTACTCGGAACCTTAATCTTACGACCAAATCTAGATACAGTATTGAAAGTATTATCAGAATCTTTATTTACAGAACCCAGTTGTCCTTGATTTAAACCATTATTCAATTCATCATCCTTATTCACCTGAAAATTTGCAGAAATTTGGTTACAACTGTGAATCTTGAGGTCGTGTATCTTTTGTATAGCCCTAGTGACAACACCCTTAGAAGTCTTCATTTGCACTGTTCTCACAACACAATCTTTACCTCGAAATACATCTATTACGAATGTTATGTTCTTTTAACACCACCTCATTACCTTTTTCAAATTGCATTTCTGAGCGAACCCTTTTACAGCAGGAGGTAAATTTGCAATATTATCATTACTTCTCACTATCCAAACTCTATTTACCATTTGCTGTCTCACAGATCGCTAGCCTTCCAGTACAGTGAGAAGCTTCCATGTTGACATCCGACTTACAGGCATTGCTCTTCTCCATAAGGGAGTGTGCTGGCGAAAAGTAGTTTGAAATATCAGAATCTTCACCACCATAAGGCAAAGTCCTAGGGTTTATACAACCTTCAAGTTCATTCAGGAATGTTTCTAGCTCATTTCTACTCACATATCGCATATCTGACAGATTTGATCAGTCTCTCCCACTTCCCACCACGGAGCACAGGGAGAGATAAACTTCCCGTTGGGTTAGACCATACATTCTGGGGATATCGTCTACCGTAGCAAGAAATGTTTTAGGATTATCTGAACATATGACAGATGGTATACCTCTGCATCTAACGAATTTACGGATGGCAAATTTACAGTAATTTACAGATAATGATTCTATCAGTTCGATATGAATGGCTCTAACAACTGCGTATGTGAATAGTAAGAAATAAACATTTTAGGGGGATAATCAGCACAATATGTGGGTCTAGACCTACTAAGAAGGAAGGATCAGCTGGCTTAACCCTAAGCTCTGGTAGGGTGACTGTATGGCCTAAAATCATACCTGCAACAGCGAACACACTTGGACCGCTGATTACACCAACTTCTTATGGCCTACTATCCAATAACTACTCCTTAAAGTAACAACAACAGTATTAACACTAGAATGCTTTAGAAATGTGTGATGAAATCTGGCTAATAGCTTACTAAACTGATCTTTAGGAATTATAATGGGATATTTTGTCATAATTCAGCTCAGAGTACTCAAGTCTACTCTACAGTCTCAATAAATTATCCTTATCAATAAATAGACCCGATGTGAAAAGCTTTGAACCTTTTGGTAGCTGCTTCTTTTTCTTCAATGCACTAATAGCACTACCATAAGCTTCTCTTTGTGTGGAATAAATGGTTTTTAATTTCGCACTATTTAATGCTTCAGGTGTAAGAGTACCAATACATCCCTCCCCTGTACACCTAAAATTGTTTACGAACTGCAGAACACAAGCTATAACATGCTGACACTTAGAGTGCTCCACCTGGCGACTTCACTGAGAGACATACAGTACTATAACACTTATTGCCGTCATTAGTGAGGTGTAAAACTTGTTTTTCAACCAACTGAGATGAATGTGACAACTTCTCTGGACACTGTAACCAGAACTTATTAAATACAAGGTTAGCTGATAATACACCTCTACTTAATAAATCAACTCAGATATGTCAGACTTTGAATTTCTAAGACTGTTTGATGAAGAGTTAGAGGAATTTATTTCTGGTGATAAAAATTCATTTCTCGCTATAATGTGGTTCGGATTCCACAATAAGCTGTAGGTCCCGTTGCTAAGTAACCAATTGGTTCTTTCTCGCTATAATGTGGTTCGGATTCCACAATAAGCTGTAGGTCCCGTTGCTCAGTAACCAATTGGTTCTTAGCCACATAAAATAAGTCTAATCCTTCGGGCCAGCCCTAGGAAGCTGTTAATCAGCTCAGTGGTCTGGTAAAACTAAGATATACTTAACTTTCTTAGCCACGTAAAATAAGTCTAATCCTTCGGGCCAGCCCTAGGAGAGCTGTTAAATCAGCTCAGTGGTCTGGTAAAACTAAGGTATACTTAACTAAGACTGTTACTCACAAATACTTCCTTTTTAAAAGGTTCTCCTGGTATCCAACCTAATACTACTGTGGAGTCATTGTAACAAGTTATTTTGGTATTTAAGCTTAACATCAATGCATTTCTCACAAAACTAATGAGCGTGGCAGACAGTAAAGGCCCTATTAATTCCAATCAGGGTTGTTTAACTTTCTCTATGGGAGCAACTCTGGACCTAGAT
This sequence comes from Macrobrachium rosenbergii, assembly GCF_040412425.1. Classification (NCBI taxonomy): domain Eukaryota; kingdom Metazoa; phylum Arthropoda; class Malacostraca; order Decapoda; family Palaemonidae; genus Macrobrachium; species Macrobrachium rosenbergii. The sequence goes on from NC_089751.1 coordinate 6,208,088, forward strand.
ATTACTATTACTCTGTAGGACTTGTCATTAAATTGAAGTCTTGTATACACACATGCCCCATATCCCTTATCTGAGGCATTCCTAAAACCATGTAATCTGTTTTGTTGTTCTCAATACTCCACAGGATGCCTGGAAAATAGCATCTGTTCACACTGAATGAGCTAAGCAATTATCTACTCTTCAACCATTTGTCAAATTTAGCTTATAATTCTTGTGGTAAGGGATAATCCCAAGCAAGACCTAGCCTCCATATATCTTGCAAAAGGATTTTACCAAACATGGCAAAAGGGCTAATAATTTCCAAAGGATCAAATATCTTAGTGATGATAATACTCAACATACAACGCTTCGTGTACTGTAACTCCAAAATATGCTACCTGAAATGTAAATACGCCCTTGACAGTGTTCCATATTCTTAACTGTTTATGGAGTAAGGATTATCTCTGAATTTGGACATTATAATAATAACATTAGATACTAGTTTGGGCAGAGGTGCGTTAGGATCAGCCAACACTTGGGAAGCCTCAACAAACTTATCACCAACTCCTTCAACAATGCTTCCCCCACTAAACCAGTTATCAACATACATGCCTGTTTTGAGCTCTTTGATAACCTCTGTTTCTGAATATTTATTTAAATGACGTTTAACAGTAGCATTAAGTAGAATGAACCTGATGTGTTACCAAAAGGAACTCTGGTAAACCTCATATGCCTTATGTTACTATCATTATCATTAGTAGGAACTGCAATTACCCCATAGCCTAAAGGCCACTACTAACGTTCAGGCATAACTGAGCAGGTCTGCCTGCACAGGCAGACCTGTGCAGGTATACCTTCACAACTGATGATACAGTTTTTTACCCGTTACTAAAATGCTGTGATATTTTCTCCTTGAGAGTCAATAGTACAAACTCCTCCAACATCAAGCCTTTTTCCTTTGCTGTCATTCCAAACCTACCTGAATTATGTACGCTAGATTCTTCATTGCTGAAAAAATCAGTATGTGGGTGGGGAAAAAAACAAAAGACACATGCCAAGCAGATAGGTAGTAGAGTAAGTAACATCTGATTATTTCCAATAAATTTGATTGTTATGATATTTCAGATATAAGGTTTTTTTTATATTTTAGTTGCAATGATGATATCTGTTCTGATAGCCATAATTCATTGACCCATTTTTAATATTTAACAGATATTGAATTCAGTGTATTGTAATTTCACTGTCTATTATGTATCTCAATGTTGTAGTCACTATATTAATTTCCTTTATCATTTCTTATCTGAACAGTAACATAGCTTACCCGCTGATGATTTCAATGTTATAATCAGTCAATGAATGAAACTCATTTAAATTTGATTTCGATCGCATATAATAATGTCCTTTACTAAATGTCACTCTAAACTGATCAGTCTGTATTTTGTTCCACTACTCTCGGTTAAAAGGTCTTTTTTCATGCAGCTGATTCATTGTTTCAAACGAAAACAGAAGTTTCTCATGTGCTATTCATATCTTTTATTTCAAAGGGATTTACGCTCCTGCTTTGCTTTTTTTTTTTTCTCTTTTTAACTTTCATCACAATGTCGATATTTTTCCGGCACTGTATGACGTGACCTTTCCTCTTGATGATGAAATGAGTGGTATTTGTAATGCATAAAAGGGTATTTTTTGATCTGAAATTATGTTATGACATATTTCATTCGGCTGATTGTTTATATCATACCTTCATTCATTACTTCATTTTTCTGTCATGTTTCCGTTAGTCTTGAAGTTCACACACACATATATATAATATATATATGTGTATGCACGTACATATATATGTGTGTATGTATGTATGTATGATAATCACACTGACACATAATGGATATATTTAGAGATATAATAAGGAAAAAGAAACACTGGGTATAAGTTAAGTATACCTTAGTTTTACCAGACTACTGAGCAGATTAACAGCTCTCCTAGGGCTGGCCCGACGGATTAGACTTATTTTACGTGGCTAAGAACCAATTGGTTACTTAGCAACGGGACCTACAGCTTATTGTGGAATCCGAACCACATTATAGCGAGAAATGAATTTCTATCACCAGAAATAAATTCCTCTAACTCTTCATCAGTCGGAGGGGGATTCGAACACACTGGGTATAAATCCTGACTGGTTGCGTCCTTATGTCTACGACCTCTTTTAGAGGACTGTTAGGAACAATCGCTTGCCGATTGTTCCCTTGGTGGATTGTTGCCTCCTTTGTTTTCTTTGTTTTTCTTGCTGGCGAGTTGACGTCTGATGGATGGCGTCAGACTTCGTCAGTCAGGTTCGTAACAGCAACAAGTCAGGTTCGTAGTAGCAACGAGCCAGGTTCTGGAGGGCACAACGACCGATGGTCCAGGGCAGCAGCGAGCCAGCTGGAGTAGCAGCAGCAGGTATCCGTACCTGCGAGTCAGGTCTTGGCAGTAGAATGTTTTCGAGGGCGAGATGGTAGCCGTGTCGGCTCTGTCTTGGTCGTAATTGAAGGAGGACGTCAGTACGTTTCTTGGAGGACGAGATGGTTGCCGTGTCGGCTCTGTCGGAGTTGTCCTGCAGTGTTCCTGTAAAGCAGCTTGGGGCTGTTTCGACGGCTCTATTGAGTTCGTCTGGTGATGTTATTTTTCATGACTTTATCTTGATTTTAACCCTGCTGCTGCTGTGCTGATTTTGTTAAATTATCCCGTTTTGTTCTGGCTTGACGTTTTAATTTTGCTGCTATATTATGAACTGTATTTTGGTAACTGACACATTTGATTGTTTATGGTTTTATTTTATTTTATTGAGTTGATCATTTATTACTCTGGCTTTTATTTTTTCTGAATTTATGTAACGTAATTATTGTGCTGGTCATTTGTTTGTGCTGCTAATGTTTTATGTTTTTGACTCGTCATTTATGTTTTACTGACCAGTTAATTGTTGCTGCTCCCGTTAAGTGATTAATTCACTTGTAATGTTCATTTAACCTTGACTCAGTGTACATTATGTATATAACTTTATTGTAAATAAATTAATTTTAAGGTGACTTTTTTTGTATTTGTTCTGCTCCTCTCTCCTTTGTTTGTCACCTCTCGACAGTCATTACAGCCCAATTGCTTGTTTATTTAAAAGAACCTCTCGATCTCGAGAGGCGAGATCGTAATAACGACTGATACAAAGTCGTAGAAACTTAACAATAAATATGATGGAGTGACAGGTAAGACGAAAGAAAGGAGCAGTGAACTCATTTGAGTCTGAGAGCAGTTTTCTACCAATCTGATAATCTATGAGGGTGTCCTCATATCTTTTGCCTTCATCTTGTGCCAGCAAACTTTCGTAGAATCTATACATTTTACATATTTCTTTTGAAATTGAGGGGTCGAGTTCTACATATTTATTGGAATGAATTATCTTTTATGCCACTCCCACTTATTTGTCTTGTTTTTATTAACATGTACGAAAATTGCGCTCTTCGCCCTCCATACCTTACACATTTGATGTTGTTTTATTCCCTGTTCTAATGATTTTCCATTTTGACGAATGTAAGAAGTTGACAGGACTTACAGTACAAGCGATTTGATATACACGTCCTTTAATATCCCCAGGAAAGTTCTTTATAAATGCTTTTTTTTTTTTGTATCGTTCTTAAATGCTAGATTAACCCCAAACTTCTTAAGTGCATGGGGATTCTTTGAAATTATCACTTATGGTACTACAAGAAGGTTATTGGCGTTGTATCATAGTATCAAAAGTCTTTTCTGTAGCTTTTAAAGCTGCAAAAGTACAGAATCAGAATATTGTAATTTCATGATCAATAAAGTAAATAGAGTACTGACCTCAGACACCAAAGTTTACTTCCCACCCTCTGTCTCCCTGCCTGTCAGGTGTGAATATTTGACTTCCAGCCGTCTGCATGTTCGTTTGCACTGTCCCTGGAGCGTGTGCATTTCAAATTTCTACCACTTTGTATCAGTCCGCTGGAATGTGTCTTGCGCATAAAGACGCAAGAGAACAGATTTTACATCCAGCATTTTATTTCTCTTGTGGTTTATGTGCACATACATATAGACATGAATGAATACATAATCAAAATACTGAACACACATAATTCATATATGTGTGCGCGCGCGCGTGTGTGGGTGTATATATATATATATATATATATATATATATATATATATATATATATATATATATATATATATATATATACAGAGCTATGTGTGTGCTAGTGGACTCAAGATGTTTATATTCTTGGGGAATAGGCGGATGACTTGAAGTAAATCCAAAATGCCACTATAATTAATAGTTATGGCATTCAGACAATCCCTAAACAAGATCAGTTCATCCCCAGACATAAGAAATATTTTTAAACGATTCATGGTAAGTTAATCAACGAAAAGGGAAAGACAGCGAACCAGAATCTCTGTTTTATCATTCCCTGTTTCTCAACATGCGTCGTCACCACTGAGTTCAATGCGTGATAACAGGTCGTAAAATCTCTCAGAATAGGAATGATTACTTCATTCTACAACTTTTAGCTTATTTTTTTGTTCGTTTTCCAGGAGAGCTTTGTTTATAAACATTCCTATTTCTTCATACGATGTTAGAGGATCAGTATTACTTTTAAAACTAAAGTAACTTACCGTTAAAAATAAAGGCAAAATTCTACCAATAGTAGAGCCGGCGAGTCCCGGCAAAAGGGCCACTTGGTAATATCTCGTTGCTGGGGCTACTGCACTCCACTTACAATCTACATGCCTGATAAGTAGCCAGTGGTGAGAGGTTTGCCCCATGGTAGGCGACGGTAAATAAAAATAGGTTGTTACATAGGACATGCGCATACATACGTGTATATACTGTTTATAATATATATATATATATATATATATATATATATATATATATATATATATATATATATATATATATATATATTATACTAGCTGACCAACTGACAGGCGATCATTTACCGTAGAAAGGAAGTGGCAGGTGGTGTTTATTTAAGGACAGAATTATTACTCACAGGAAAGAAAAGCCTTTTCAATGACAGTACACACTTTACACGACAAATGAATTCAAAAGAGATGCAGGAAAAGGTGTTTCCGCCGCCCTCACGCTGCATTCCTTTTGGCTGCTGAAGTCCTTCGACCAACGGAAGGCCGTTTCTTTTAGTGGTGGCATTTTTCTAAAAGATAGTTGGATCATTGTTATTTTAAGGTTTACAAGTAATTTCAGTTTTTAAATTTAAATCTCCAGGTATTTTAAAAGACAATTGGATTATTGGGCATTGTCATTTCGATCCGGGATCGTCAAAAGTAAAATAAAGGTTAAATAAGTTTATCTATTTTAATATCACACAAAGCACGTTCACAACAGAAACAAGTGAAAAATGCGCCGAAGTCTCTTCGGTGCAATCGAGACAGAGTTCTCTGTGCAGCGTAAAATTAAGGTCACCGAAAATAAATCTATCTTTCGGTGGTCTCCGTATAATGCTGCATGAGCCGCGGCCCATGAAACTTTAACCACGAGTTGGTGGTGGCTTGTCATATATCGTTGTCAGATGATTATGGCTAATGTTAACCTTAAATAAAGAAAAACCTACGGAGGCTAGGGGGCTGCAATTTGGTATGTTTGATGACTGGAGGGTGGATGATCAACATACCAATGTGCTGCTTTCTAGCCTCATCAGTTTTTAAGATCTGAGGTTCGGATGGACAGACAATGACGGAATAATAGTTTTCTTTTACTGAAAACTAAAACCAGGTGCGAGTCGTCGATCGCAGGTGGCGTTTTGAGGGAAAACCGGTTTAGCACCACAGGCGAACATTGCCGGACGGGGGAGGGGTTGGATTCCCCACCGTACCGCCGGTAGTTAACCACCTAACAACCTTGTTAGAATTGAATGGCCGGTTCCATCTCGAGGAACATCAACTAATGAACAGTTCTGTAAAACCCGTCTCATCAAATTCTCTATTGCAGCTCTCGAGATGTCTGTCCTTTTGACACACAAAAGGAAACTTAGACACTAATAAAAACATACCACGTCCCATCTTTGTCTGTTGCAGTAATTAAAGGTGTGGGAATTTAAAAGCGGGATCACAATGACACCTTGCACACTGGTGAAGTTTCTGAGACTCAAGCGTGTGAAAGTGTCAGTCCTTTACTTCTTGGTTCAAACACGAGAACTGTTATATGGTAAAATGAGAGAAACTTTATCATACCCAAGAAAACTACTTATTATTTCAAGTACGTAAAATAAAAACCCGTGAGATGTCAGCTATAACATAGAAAAGTCACTCTAGACTGAATGCGATGATACTGATGTAATGTTGAGCATTTGCTACTTAGCGTGCAAACCGAAGGTTAAACAGATATTTGCAATTCGACTAATTCTAACGACTCTCACTCGCTTTCTCCCGTTCTGTACGTGCGTGCGTTATTGTTTGTGAATGCAAAAAAATTAAACTAGTTCACTTTTCTTCACGTAGATTTATTCGTATTGTTAAACAAAGAACAATTATGAAATATATGGCCAGTTTCTTACATCGCATTTTGTATTTCTCCCAACACAGAAGTTAACAACCATCTCAAATTTGATGATCTATTAATTGTGCATCATTCATTACCTTTAAGACAATCTTTTTATTAAAAAAGGTTCTCACCAAAGCCCAACACAGCACACAGTACTTCTTTGTTACGCCTCTTCTTTTACATAGCACTGTAATACTCTACTTATTCACTGTTAATTATAATGCGATTAAAACACAGCACTGAGTCCATACATCGGAAAGAGATATACGTCACGGGTGTAACTTACATCTTCAAGAACTCATTAATTGCTGGAACATGTATCTACGACTTTCCAACAATAATCATACGTATTATGAATTAGTATGGAGTGTTCGTTTTATCTGGAAAATACTGTACATTCAAGCTTTCCATGGACAGACTATCAAATATATATATATATATATATATATATATATATATATATATATATATATATATATAATTATATATATATATGATGATGTTTATAAAAAGGGAAGTTTGAATTACTGATAAATTATATAAAATATAGATTACACGAAATAATCATTTTGTAATAAAGGTGTATTTATATTATTCATCTGTATTTATGATAAGGTATATATATATATATATATATATATATATATATATATATATATATATATATATATATATATATATATAGACAATCAAAATCAAATAGATGTATGTGTGTGTGTTTTAAAACTCATAATCACAGAGTACTTACACTTCAAATTTACAGAAATGTTCTGTCTCACTCTCCATGTTTTTGTACTTGTGCTTTATTCTGAAGGTGGCTTTTAAAACAGTTTTATGAGATGAGTCCGTATTCCGCCCACTCTTCTATAACAGACATGACCCTGGGTTTCAAAAGCGGGTTGTCATCCACCATCTTCAAAACATTTTCCATTTGGGAACGTTTACTCGTACTCTCAGTGCCTAAAATATCCTGATAATCTTCGGGCCTGCGAACCATATTTGGAAGGAACATGACGCTGTACAACACTCCGTAGAAACCCTTTTCGATGTACTCCTGACGGAGGTCCTCGAGCGAGAAAGGCACTCCTGACCCACCAGCCTTCATCACCTCATCAAAAGCAGCGTGATAGGTGCCGAGAAGTAGGGGCAATTTCGAGCGTCTTTCGGGTCCCGCGACATTTAGGGTTATAAAGTGTTGCAGATCAATGGCCAAAGAAGCCTTCCGACATCCTTGCAGGTCTAGGAACTTCACATCAGCGGGATTTCCGTCCTCGTCGTACCTTGAATGAAGGAAGCAAACAACAGTCCATTCAAATATTAATTTACCTTTATAATCCAGTTTGTTGAATAAGGTGATGGTGTCTATTGAGACGAGCTCTCATTAATATCTATATTGTCTTTAATTTTTTATTGGAAAATAAACCCAAACAATTGTCTTGAGTCATCTAAAAAAAGTTAAAAAAAATGGTATCTATTGTGACGAGCTCTCTTTAATATCTGTAGTGCATTTAATCTTTCACTGAAAAATAAAACCTAACAATTGCCTTGTGTCACCTCAAAGAAGTAAAAAAAAAAAAAAAAATGTATAGGTTCAGCTCTTAATACGGACTTTCCAAGAAAAGGGAATGGTATGTAATATTTGAGTTATGATATAAACAATTCTCTCTAGAGTTGCTATTTAAATTGGCAAATACACAACTCTTAGAGACGAAAAAATACTTTATATGGCATTTTGAAAGCAAGGAAACGAACCGCTTTCTGTTAAAAGCACGATTTACCTAAACAACAGATTGTTGATCCAGCAGTCTCCGTGCACGATAAGCGCGAAAGGGGGAGTTCTCACCAGGTGTTCATTATATATACCCCAAACATCGGGCTTGATTTTCTTAATCCACTGAATAACCTTTTCACAGCCACCAAATTTCTCGAACATTGCGAGGCCAATATCCAAAAAATGGCTGACAAATTCTCCGAAGTCGCAACCGACGTTGAACTCCTGTGTCCACTCTTTCTGCAGACATTTGAACCTGTCAACCAAGTCCCTTTCAGGATGTCTCTCTTGAAAGAGAACGGAAGCCGCATGCAGTTTCGCCAGTTCCTTGAGGACGAGAGACGCGTGGTCCACATCTATCCCAACGGCTTTATTTTCCATCTGGTATGCCTGCACCTTCAGATTTTCCAGAATAATCATGCTGTTGTCTTTTTCCAGTCGATGATGGAAGTACCTGGGAAAACTTAAGGGACAGCATCCAATCTCTCTCAAGATGTCATTCAGAGCAGGAATAACCTCGGTGTAAAAGTTCACCTCTTTGGTGAAAATCACTCCATAGAAATAGTCAGCTTCTTCTCCCTTGCTCAGGTAGGTCTTCAAAACATAGCATGACTCACCAGGCTGTCCCGCCACAGAATACTTTACCCTGATGTTCTTGATGACTGATGTAAACCCATCATGCTTAGAGGCAAGGTCTTCCAGAGACCAAGATATTAGGGATGCCTCTGGTCCTTTGTCTCTTTGCAAAACCAGCCTGACATCATCATCGGTCAAGTACGTAGGCGTTACGTTGCTCACTGAAAAACAAAATTATAATTCATTAGATGACACAGGCAAGACCATCTTTGTTACAGTTTATTACCGATACTATAACTAGAAGACTAAAGAGTATACCTATGCATAATAAACTCAGTATTTGGTTAAAGACCTCGTTACCGTATTCCAATCAATTTAGCGCGTATGCTTTGTATAAAAATTGCAACCTGCGCTGTGACCTTGCTAACCGACGTCTATACATGAGACTAGATCAAATTTGTCATTACGAAATATTTTTTTTTTTATTCTGTCAGTATGGCAAGGACGCCACGAACATGTACCCGGTTATAAAGAATACCACCGAAAGTCAGTGACCTGTGCCTTTCACTTTAAGGGTTATGAAGTCAGCATAATTATCAGAGAATCGCCGTTATAATTTATCGATATGAAAAGGGTTTTCTACCGTCCAAACATTGTGATAATGATGATCAACCTACTCCATACACTGCAAGTTGAGGAATTATACAACATACAACGAATAAGATCCAAAATAGGCAAAATATGAACAAGCTTCTTTGAAACTTATGTACTCATAACATTTATACATGCATTCATACCCATACACGCATTCATACATAATAAACACACACACACACATATATATATATATATATAGTGTGTGAATAAGATCCAAAATAGGCAAAAAAATTTGAACAAGCTTCTTTGAAACTTATGTACTCATAATATTTATACATGCATTCAAACACGCATACATACATACATAAACACACACACACACACACACATATATATATATATATATATATATATATATATATATATATATATAATAGTGTGTGTGTGTGTGTTTGTGGGCCGAACGAGGGCGGCGCGACCGAGAGCGTTGTGCGTTCGTTCTTCACGGAACAGGTTTTTTTTTCATTTAAATGGCAGTTAATTCTTCAGGGCGGCTACCTTGCACTTGAAAAAAGCTAAGTGCAAGAGAGAGCTGTAAAAATTAAAGGGTCCCGTCAACACCCTGTTATGGTTGTCGCTTTCACTCACACTGCATCGCCCTACTACACCGTCCTATTCTCTCTGTCTGTCTCTCTTCCTTCTCCCTATTTAGTGTTTGGGCAGCGATCTTTTAATACGTCACAGTTCATGGGCGTGTCGGTTACATCATTGTTCACCCGACATGTCGGTTACCTTACACTTCCCCACTTCGTCACCACTGCCTCAATTCACCACTTCACCATCACCAATTCTTCCTTCATCATTTCCTTTCTTTCGATGGCGAGTTCACGACAAGCAGTTAGCAAAGTGTTTATCACGAGTTTATCATAATTGGTGTTGTTGACTCGATCTGTCACTAACTGGCTAGGAACAGTCGTAATCTTTTTTTTTTTTTTTGTCAGCGCTTGGATAACGCTGCCCACTTTCTTATATATATATATATATATATATATATATATATATATATATATATATATATATATATATATATATATATATATATATATATGTGTGTGTGTGTGTATGTATGTATGTATGTATTATATATACTGTATATGTAATTCTAATAGCCACAATGCCCTCTTAACTTCCCGAATTCTTCGCGCTTTTTTGGATATGCTTGTAACTACGAAGTCGTGGTTAGGTCGGCAACGTGACCTCCTTGTGGTTAAGGTGACCCGGGTTCGTCTCCCGCGACCGGCAAATCACAAGTCTCTTCACTTTCTTGTGTTTGGATGTTACGGCTTCGTAGTTACAAGCATATCCAAAAAAGCGCGAAGAATTCGAGAAGTTAAGAGGGCATTGTGGCTATTAGAATTACATATGTGTCTGGTAAAAGTGACCAGTAGATTCTACATACTGTATATATGTATATATGTGTGTGCATACCTCAAAGGCCATGAAAGCTATTTAATATTAGCCACATCATTTTGGAATCTTCTTTAAAAATCATCACTAATAATCCTAATGAACTCATATCTGATAATTAAGAAACTATTTCTTGTTAAAGAATTGCTCCTTTATAATACCAAAATCATTACTGTTTGAAAACGGGTCGTCTGTTTTCTGACCTCTGGTGAAATGAAAAAAGTCCATCTGAATATAACCGAGAGAGGTTAGAAAACAGACGACCCATTTTGAAACAGTAATGATTTTGGTATTATAAAGGAGCAATACTTTAACAAGAAAGAGTTTCCTAATTATCAGATATGAGCTCATTAGATTTGTAGTGATGATCTTTAAAAAGAATCCAAAATGATGTGGCTAATATTAAATAGCTTTCATGGCCTTTTGAGATATATATATATATATATATATATATATATATATATATATATATATATATATATATATATATATATATATATATATATATATATATATATATATATATATATATATATATATATATATATATATATATATATATAATATATACATACGTGGACAGACAAGGAGACAAATATTTTATTGTCAAAGTTCTGAAACACATAATAATAATAATAATAATAATAATAATAATAATAATAATAATAATAATAATAATAATAATAATAGCAAATAAACTAACCCAAAATGCCTTTCGACATTTAATCAGTTTTGTTAGCAGGAAATGAAGTGATGCAGAATAGCCAATAACCGTAAAAATTTCATTTCATGAACTCTGACTATTTTCATATAAATTTTATTAGTCCTTGAGTGGTGCCAAAACCAAACAGCATTATAATAGGCATTATTCATAAAGCTGAAACTGAATCCGCGATTCATGTGCTAAAAGGGTGTAATTTTCAGGTTCCAAAATATGTAAAATTATCATTATGATGTTATGACTGTTGACTCATTAAAGCTGTCTTTCAATTACATCATCAGCATATTCAACATTCTTACAAGATAACAACTTCATCGTAGGCTTCTATAAAACATCTGGACAACACTTTTCCATCATTTTTTCTAGAAGCAACGAAAATAGCGAAGGAAAAAGTTTGTTAGTATTGATAAAAAATAAAGTTGATGGCGACAATGGAGAGAAGGGGTGAAAGCTAGAGGAACATGATTACTTCCTAGTAGATGATGTGTTGAATACAGAAGGTATTTCCAGTAAGGGGAAATAGATTAAAATGGGGCTATAGATGAAATTACGTCAAGTGGGTTTGCTGAAAAAAACTCGAAAAAGCAAACGAAGCTCAAGTGGGTGGAAAGTAAGTACGTGCGGACTATGATATGATAAATTTCAAGATGGCGATTCCTGATCAGCAAAGAGAGTTATAACTTTAGGTGTTGCAAACAAGGTGCTTGTTTGAAGCGCAGTTGTAATCAAAAGGCAATGAATAAAAAGTGAGTGAAAAAGAAGCTTGTATATAAAGTTCAGAAATACATCTGAGAAAATACTGTCGAGAGAAAAAACATTGTGCTGGCGGGAAGTGCAGAAATAAAGCAAAATAACAAATGGAATTGAGAATAAACGATGCAAATCGAGATATGCTGTCTGAATAGAATGCACGTTTGCGTGGAGTGGGGTTTTTTTTTAGACTGTTGGATGTGGACGATAGAAAAGGGAAAGCTTTAATTGATTCCAGAGTGGAAGGAGTTGATGTAAATTATAAAAAATTAAAAAAGCGGCTGTTGAGAACGTTAGAAAATCAATTTAGAAGTCAGAAAATATAAAGCTGCCAATAGGTGATGGGATTATAAGGTAAATGGTCTGGTTTACAGTGCAATTGCATGGTATATCTGCATGAAGGGTAACGATTTCTTGGCATCTTTGGAGAAAACAAATTTTTTTTATATATATATAAGAGTATGAAAATTATAGACCATAAGATTACTCATCATATTTGGAAAAATGTGTGAGGTGTCTGTTATGTTTTTAGAATTATATATATATATATATATATATATATATATATATATATATATATATATATATATATATATATAGATAGATAGATAGATAGATAGATAGATAGATAGATAGACAGACGTGAGTGTGTGCGCATACGTATACTTTACATATCAGGTGCTTTTGCGTCGGCACGTGTGCAAAGGCACCACCAGGCCAAAGGAAGTAACAAATTGCCAAGATAACTGTGGCTGACGCTTTGATTTGAAGACCGAGAATGAAAAAATATTGGTAACCAGAGATGACATAGCTATGATCCCAAACGAACTCGGCGAAGAGGCGAGAAAAAATGGATATGACAACAACACGGCAATATAAGATCCATCTTTCTCGGGCAAGAGTACTGTGCCCTGATGTGGAATAAGGTAGCAATACGTTGTGGAAACAGATGACTCACTTTCGTACCTCTTGAGTTAATGAATATTGTTCTTTGTGTGGGCTCTGACTATTAGGCGAAAAGGCGTATGATAATATATACAGTATATGTATATATGTGTGTGTCTGTGTGCGAGCGTATGTATGTGTGTGTGCGTGTGCGCGCGCATGCTTATATATGGAATTTCATAAACAATAAGTCCAAAGATAAAGAATGTTACAATGCAACTGCTTCGTTGCGTCTGAGAAAAACCTTGAGCTGGCACAAAGCCTTCTTGGTCTAGCAACAACACATTTCTTTCGAAAATGTGCATTTTCTTTTTGTCCAGCATTTTCCCTTGACATAAAAACCTCTGTCAGAATAGCTGCATTCTATATGATAACTATGTAGCTAAGCCTATGAATTATTCAGCTTAAGGGCTTCTTGATCGGTGCGGAATTCGAATTTTCTTTCATCAAAGTGTCCTACAACGAACTGACATAATTATCTTATCTTTCATACACTCAAGTAGGGAATCGACTCTGGTCCTGATTAACATGAAGCTAACAGATATTTTCTTTCTCACGTGAACTTCTAGTTTGGCCGGTAAGTAACCCTCGAATATACTGACGAATTTTCGTTCATTCAAGAACTTTTCCAATTGCTAGTGAAAAGGAAGTGAAAAATCAGGGCACTGTTTCCAGCCAGTCACGGATAAGCTTTTATAAATAAATAAATAAATAAATAAATAATATATATATATATATATATATATATATATATATATATATATATATATATATATATATATAATAAACTGATGTGTTCCTACCGTAGAGGCTAAACTGTGAAGTGAACGTTATGGACACCACTCATAAGATCTATCAACATCAGGAAGATTAAAATCATCTTCTTAATTAAAATCGCCATCAACGCAAAGAACATCCCAGGTACCTAACATTGCATGCAAGTCTGGAAGAACCATCACAGCGCGATTATGACCAGTTTCAATCTAAAATCCATGTTGCTCTGGCAGAAACGAATCCGTTTATTGCGGTATCGATTGGCTTTTAGTTTACTCAAATTAATCATATCGCCTTCTCTCTCTCTCTCTCTCTCTCTCTCTCTCTCTCTCTGCATACCGCAAATATCGAATGAAAAGTGCATGTGTTTTCGAATGAAAGTTGGCCCAGGATTATAACATTTTGTTCTCCCAATCAATAATGTTCGCTTTCCTTATACAAGTTTGTCTTATTACATATCCCACTTATGTAATTATACCATACATGGCATACATAATCTTTAGTCATTATATAAAATCTATGTGTATATTACCTGAATATGTCAGCCGCAAATGTTAAACATTGGCAACCAACCGACAGAGTGCGAAAATATATCTAACCTTCGCCAGACAGTCTACCGCAGTGGTTCAAAACCTTTTTTGGCCTATGCACCCATTCACCATATGTCAGAATGCCATTGGCTCGCCCCCTTTTCCAAAATTGTCTGCCTAAAATGGTGCATTCAAAATAATATGCAACAAAATACTAACACAAGCTAACGGAGAGAAAGGCCAGCGTGCCCTCTCAATAGTGCGGACCGATGCACGCTAGGTCTAGGTAGGTAACTGCTGCGTTTTTTGTGGTCCTAGAGCCAGTTTGAGACTGCAATCTGTGGCCACGATTCCCCCTCTGAAACTCGGAAATTTCCCTTTGATGGGGAAATCCCCACTGGTCTATAGCGATAGTACTTAACATGTTTTAATCAGGATAAGCTTCCTAAGAGACACGAACTAAAGCACATTTTCCATTGCACTACACGAGAGAGGTACACGCATCAAACTGAGAACGGAGAGCCCCGTGCTAAGCCAGATCTGGATAGTCTAATACCAAGATCCATTTATTGATGTGACCACTAACGCTACGAAAATCAATTTGATAGATTGCGTTCCGAGCGAAACCGATTCAAGTTCAGCACTGCATAAAGAACATTGCCGCAGGGGGAAAGTTTCACATGTGGGCAGAATGGATGGGATCTCCAGTTTTGATTATAAAAGGATAAATTCTAACTCTCCTCTTAAGCTGGAAGGTGGCCCTTAAATTCACAGGTTCAGTTTTGTGAATTCCTTGATGGAATAGAATGGAATATAGAGTTTAGGCCAAAAGCTAAGCGCTGGGACCTACGAGGTCATTCAGCACTGAAAGGGAAAATGAATTGAGAGTAGGTAGGTTTGAAATGTGTAACAGGAGGAAAACCTCGCAGTTGCACTATGAATAGGAAAGAGTGGATAGCAAGATGGAAGAAAGATAATATGAATGGAGGTGCAGTAAAAGGAATGAAAAGAGTTGCAGCTAGCGACCGAAGGGACGCTGCAAAGAACCTTCAGTAATGTCTACAGTACACCACACGAGGTGCACTGACGGCCCTAATACCCTACGGGGCGAACTCCTTGATAATTACTGATATAAAAAAAAGTTAAGTATATCTTAGTTTAACCAGACCACTCAGCTGATTAACAGCTCTCCTAGGGCTGGCCCGAAGGATTAGACTTATTTTACGTGGCTAAGAACCAACTGGTTACCTAGCAACGGGACCTATAGCTTATTATGGAATCCGAACCACATAATACCGAGAAATGAATTTCTATCACCAGAAATGAATTCCTCTAATTCTTCATTGGCTGTGGTAAGTTTAGTAGTAACCATTATTATTATTATTATTATTATTATTATTATTATTATTATTATTATTAAATTACAAAATCCACATTTATGTAAAGTACTGTATTTACAAATAATAAAATGAATTCAGGAGCTTTCGAGCCTGCTCAGCTCCCTTCTTCAGCTAGAAATGACAGTCTTGGTTATGAGAACTTAAAAACAAACTTTAAAAGCAAGGGTAAACAAGACGCATTCTTTACAAAAATGATAATTAGGTAATTCCCTCGTTCTCGGTCTCAGACCAGCCCAACCGTCGCGATCTCCTCAGGTGACTGCCTCCACGGTTGTTTACAGCCTCCTCTCTTCTCAAACCAGCATAGGCGCCTGCACCGGAGTCAGCTGTTTGCAACTCCGTTACCTGGGCGGGAGAGGCAGAGATAGCGGCAGAACGAGGGAATTACCTAATTATCATTTTTGTAAAGAATGCGTCTTGTTTACCCTTGCTTTTTAAAGTTTGTTTTTAAGTTCTCATAACCAAGACTGTCATTTCTAGCTGAAGAAGGGAGCTGAGCAGGCTCTCGAAAGCTCCTGGAATTCATTTTATTATTTGTAAATACAGTACTTTACATAAATGTGGATTTTGTATTTTATAAACATATTCACGGGATTGTGAATAAGATTTGGATTATTATTATTATTAATGGTTTAATTCTGCAGTCTTCTATAAAAATATTCATAAATTATTCTACGAAATTACTCCTTTGTTTTAACTTATTAGCGCAAAAGTTAATGAGGTCACAATATATGTTACACAGTCAACTCGTGCTTTTAAACAGAGCTATCCACTACAAGCACAGTCAAAGCACAAGGACTCACTGATATCACAATCGTTTGAATCACCGAACAACTAAGTAAATTACGCACGAAAAGTGAAACGTTCCACAGGTTCACTTCACTTATATAGCTTATCTGATGCTTAGCGCACATGATGCAATGTTTCTGACGTACCTCGGGAGGTTGAACAAGCGAGGATGATTTGCCGAGTCACGGTGATGATTTCCTTATCAGGTTACCTTGAAAAACCAGTAGTATATAGACTTTCGTGTGGTTATGGTTAGCATAAGATTGCTTGGCCCCTTCTGTTAAAGAACAGATCATTATCATATATTGCAAAAGCCAGTTTAAGTCACGTGGATTATCTCATTACAGGCTATACAAAACTAAATCTTGAATAACAACGATGCATGTGAGTTTTGCTCACCTATGTTATCAAGAACGTTTCAACACTGCTGATAAAGCAGTCTCTCTCTCTCTCTCTCTCTCTCTCTCTCTCTCTCTCTCTCTCTCTCTCTCTCTCTCTCTCTCTATATATATATATATATATATATATATATATATATATATATATATATATATATATATATATATATATATATATATATATATGTGACTTTACTACCTTCAGGTGTAGGGTATTCCCAGATATTTTTAGCTTATTATTTGAAAATTTAAATGTCATGTGGAAAACTTGCGATATATATATATATATATATATATATATATATATATATATATATATATATATATATATATATATATATATATATATATATATATACATATATACTGTATATATGCCCACCAAATTTATTTATATGTAAGCATCGTAGAAATATCAATTTTGTCACGCTTATCCGCTTGGTATTCGAATGACTCCGAGTAAATCTCCCATACATTAAGTATTTTAAAGCCTGATTTTCTCCAGAAATAAGATATTTACTTAAAAAAAACAGACGCCCCTGCCACATTAATGCTCTAACAGCTAAAGCAAGTATGAATCATTGAAAAAAAATATATATAAATTTTCTAAAGACTTCATTCACCTATACGGAACTGCAGGTTGAGTACTCGCACATACAGTACACTAAAGCAAATATTCTACACTTGCTAAAATTTAACCTCCTTTTTTTATCACAACCAATTCCTTAATACGCTTCTCTTTGCGATTTCTCGTCCTCCTTTCTCTCATAGAGACAATTATTCACCTTTTCACTAACATAGCTTTTCTTTACGTGACAAAGCTACCTCGAAATCCCATAATCCATCTTTACTTGTCACTGATTTTATCACAGTTTTATCGTATCTGTACCCTTTTCAGATAGGCAGCTAACTTCCACCCCACTGATACGGGACAGATATTTCCTCTCAAAGCTCCCATTTTCTGTTCTATTTAGCTTGCATCCAGTAACGGCAATTCACTTCAGTAATGTAAAATTGGCTGTACAACTCCACTTTCGTCGATTTTCTTTTCTCTTTCAAACAGTCTTTTTGAAAAAATTTGAATTTGCTAATGCGTCCCTTGCCTCACCTATTCAGCCCTTTTATCATTTTCAATAGTATTTGTTCATAAATACCTCTGTTGAGACTTCCATTCTTGCATTATTCATACAAACCTTCGACATTTCGTTTTCCTGACTTCCACTTATCCTAATAATATTGTTCAAGTTAACATTTATTCTAACATCGACTTCTCCTAACTACTAAACTCTTCCATTTTTAGTTTCCTGTAAAAGTAAACTATTGAGATGGCTATTTGTCTGTCCGTCCGCACTTTTTCTGCACGCCCCCAGATCTTAAAAACTACCGAGGCTAGAGGGCTGCAAATTGGTATGTTTATCATCCACACTCCGATCATCAAACATGTCAAATTGCACAGTAGTTTTTATTTTATTTAAGGTTAAAGTTATTCATGCTGTAGCGGTGCCAACAACATAGGCCACCACCTGGCCTTGGCTGAAAGTTTCATGGGCCGTGGCTGAGAGTTTCATGAAGCATTATATGCTGTACAGAAAATTCGATTGCGTCGAAGAAACTTCGGCGCATTTTTTACTTATTCTTTGATGTCACCAATCTTCTCTTGAGCATCCGTAAAAATCAGCCATACCTACTATTATTCAGTCATTTTAACCAACAGTTTCTGCTCTTCTACAAAGACATCAGACACTTCTGTCCAGTACTTACTTGTACACTTGATCAATTACTCCCACACCTGAACATGGTTTTATACTTGCCTCACCTCTAACTTACAATTGTTTAGTAGCTCTAACATAGTACATCCTGCAACATAAATCCTAACAGTCAACATCGCTTCTCTTTCCCTTGTATCATGTTTACTCTAGGTTGATATGTGCAACATGCAGTTTTTCCCGTTTAGCCTCAAAGCATTTACATGACTGTTTCTTAATTAACAAATGATCCACACATCATCTACTTCACTTCAACCCTCGCTGCTCTTTAACAAGCCTTTTGTCATGTGCTTACTTTTTCATACACCTGCAGGTAGGCCTATACTTGGGTGTCATTCATATAATCCCCTAATACTGTTTTCCTTAAAAAAAATAGAGGGGGGGATCATTATTCCCCTTACCGACTCCCTTGGAACATTCCCTCCAAGTACGCACACCCGACTACTCAGCCAGTTATTAAAATGCTGAAGACCTATAGGAAGAACCTGAAACCCTCTTATGGAATAAAAACATTAAGAAGAAAACATGGAAATTCAAGACGCGTCATCTACAAAAGTTGGGGCACCTAAGAAAAAGTTATTAAGGGAAGCGTAAACAACGTGTGTTCCGTATGATGGGTCATTTCAGCTTAAGACCCATACGAGGAACCTTTATTCGAATCTTGAGAGAGAGAGAGAGAGAGAGAGAGAGAGAGAGAGAGAGAGAGAGAGAGAGAGAGAGAGAGAGAGAGAGAGAATATTGACCACATAAGTTCTGAAGCTTTGCAACTGCTGCTAGTGGAAATGTTTTGACAAGGCACTCGGCTGCGCTTAGCATGCAGATTTGGTCTGCACGTTACGGCCACAGAGCATTTTACACCTAACCATAGGAGTGCTCATACATTGCATCCTGCAGACCACATAAAATTCATATTTATTGCTCCTGAAATCGCAGTTACAGCCCTGCGAAGTGAAGAAATAAAGAATCCCAGTAAAAGTATTACTGGAGATTTGGAAGTAAATAAAAAAGGAAGACCAAAGCTGTCCAGATGAAGCTTGTACACTAAATACAATCGTGCGGACTGATTCGAAATTGTCCTCACGCCATGAGTAATGCTCTCATTATGTGGGGTTTCTCGAGTATCAATTTGTTTATCATATACTTAAAAATCAGAATAATTGCCATTTCTCCTGCGGAAAATGCAGAATAACAGTTGGAAGCAAATGAAATTTGGATGTGACTGCCCTCGTGAAAATATACCAGTATGGCTAAAATGTTTCCATTTTCTCTGAAACATCGTTGCCGACACATTTTCTTTGAGATAAATAATGCTTCTACACATAAGTTTTCCTTTAGCTTTTTAAGCAAACATGGATTAGCTCACTAGAACGTATAATTGAAGCTATGCCTATAATTTCTCACAGGTAAGTATGTTTAATTTAGGACGTACCTTTTGCATCATAAATGAGGCCTCTTAACAAATATGTTTAAACCTATAGCCACAGTTCTTAGTAATCACTACTCATCAACAAAGTTGTAATGTACAGTATAAGTGCTTACTTTTGCTTTCAGTAGGCAATATCAAATTGATCTTACTCCCAGTTATGTGTACGTTTAGTTGCAAGATGTCTCTTCCCTTGACAAATTAATGCCATTTATGGACTGCACAAAATACAAGACTACAGAACACTGACAGTCAATGTCAATACTCGAGGGCTTCCTTGATAACACAGTCACCGACGAACCATGGTCTTGTCGGGTTACACAAGCACCACTAAGTGTTGCCTTTTTTTTTACAAGCGGTAGGTACGGAAACGTAAGTATTGTTTCGTAAAAAAAATAAATAAATAAAACTGTTCAGTTCTGATAATGTATGGTTAGTGACATATTCGATCAGTAAGACATATTTTTCTCATCGTTTGTACATCTCTTAATTACGTAAACAGAACCCGTTATTATTATTACTAATAATAACTGTTTTATGTCAATATCGTTATAAACTAATTCCATGCTTTACCTTTCTCAATATATATATATATATATATATATATATATATATA
This sequence comes from Macrobrachium rosenbergii, assembly GCF_040412425.1. Classification (NCBI taxonomy): domain Eukaryota; kingdom Metazoa; phylum Arthropoda; class Malacostraca; order Decapoda; family Palaemonidae; genus Macrobrachium; species Macrobrachium rosenbergii. The sequence continues at coordinate 6,229,143 of NC_089751.1, forward strand.
TATATATATATATATATATATGTGTGTGTGTGTGTGTGTGTATGTATATACGTGTAACACACACACACACACACACACACACACACATATATATATATATATATATATATATATATATATATATATATATATATATATATATATATATATATATATAACTTCTCAGCTTAATAGCTAGCTAGTCGGTGTCACTGTTTTTAATGAGCCTCATTCAGTCTAGAACGGCGCTTTTCCTCATTGCTTTTGAAAGCTGTTTTAGGGACAAATGCCCTTCCTGCTTATTTATCTGAGATTGGGACCGGTACTGAGTAGGGCTGGTTTGTCCCCAATCGGCTTGGTTATACTATATATATATGTGTGTGTGCGTGTGTGTGTGTGTGAAAATGGCCTCAGTTTAAATGCAAGCCAGTTCAAGTATTTACAGTAATGCTTATTATTCAGTGTTCACTCCCCATCATTCACCTCGGAAAATCAATTCATTCCAGTCCTCTGTCTACTGAGCAGGCTGAATATCATAAAGAGGGCACGCCCTCTTTGATGATATCACAGTGATTGGTGTGAAACTACCCATTCACACAATGAAAAGACGTCTTCGTACACTTTGCAGAGCTCCGTTTTTTATTGCTTTACTCAAGGTAGCCTATTTCTGTCCTTAAATAATCGTTTTACATCATTTTAGATGGAACTTACAAGAACATCTCCCAGATCTCCTTCCTACAAGAATGGGTAATTAATCCGCATTCTCATTTATAAATACTGTACATCTTCGGGACCAGGAACTCTTATTAGCTAAGACTGTGCGAATTAACTTTGCAGTATTGCTTAGACTTCTGGAGGAAGCTTATTTTTAACAAATCCGTTACCTTGACAGAAAATTCATCGGTACCAGATCAGTTTCCGGGAATTAAGGCAGGTTCTTTCGTTTCCTGAACAATTTTTTTTGTTTTTTTTGTAAGGGTGCCTCAGTTCCTCCTGCAAGGTCTCCCTAACACCTAGAGGTAAGGGAAAGGTCTTCTCTACTGGCTCAAAACTCTAGCCTTATGGCCAGGTCAAAAATCCTTTAGCCTATGGCTACCATGCTATTTAAACTCCCTTTAATCTAAAGGTCAGAAAACAGGTGACACCCACTTGGGAATATGATAATTCTTGTGCCCTGCTTATTATTTTCACTTTGGGTGGGCTATCTAGTAAGGCCTTGCCTAACCGGAGGGCAGAAGCCGTCTTTAGCGAAACAAACAGATCTCACAATGTGCATTCTAACAATTGCTCAGTGACATATCAAACTTAAATTCCTGGCTTCCGTGGAGATTTAAAATGCAAATAAACATCGACGAATAAGCAAAGATTTGCTATTTTCTTAACCCTTTCGTGACCATTTGACCATCATAAGTTAAATATCAATCTTCTGCAACTAAAATGTCGGAATAAAAGCAAAAATTCATATTTATTAAGAACACTCGTGCGTTATGCAATGTATTCTAAAACGATTTATCTTTACTGTAGTTGCTGTTTTAGACTAAGCCAACCTTATGCTGGCACGGGCTCTTTGTTCTTGGACTACCAGTAAGATTGATCTTGGAGGAGTTTCATTGCAATTAAAACATTCCCAGCTTGTAGACTGCTATCAAAATTTCTCTATAATTATTTCTCCATGGGAAATTTTGAAGTTGTATCCAGAAAGAGAGAGAGAGAGAGAGAGAGAGAGAGAGAGAGAGAGAATTACTATCATTAAGTAAACTGACTTTCGTCAACGAGAGAGAGAGAGAGGGAGAATTTCTATCATTAAGTAAACTGACTCGTCAACGAGAGAGAGAGAGAGAGAGAGAGAGAGAATTATTATCATTAAGTAAACTGACTTTCGTCAACGAGAGAGAGAGAGGGAGAATTGCTATCATTAAGTAAACTGACTCGTCAACGAGAGAGAGAGAGAGAGAGAGAGAGAGAGAGAGAGAGAGAGAGAGAGAATTACTATAATTGTAAACTGACTTGCTTCAATAATTTCTTCGATATATATCTTTATAAATATAAACATTTCAGCAAGCAGCCAGCGTAGCATCCAGTGTTTATTTGGCCAAAGTTTCTAGATGTCTCATCACCAGGGTTGTAAGAATACAAATATAAAAGTTATGAATAGACTCGGTTAAAAAAAAAACATTTGTAAACATTTATATAATTAAAACATGGAACTTACAAAAACTAAAAATTTTAAAATAAAAAAAATAATAAGATAAGAACGTTTAGCATCTAACCCTATTTATTAAGAACTTAGTGACATTCACAATTTTCAGGAGGACGACGTCGACTTAGGACATCATATAAAATAGTGGAAGAGGTAAAGAAGCAAGCTGCTTGATAGTTGCGTGGGCGACAACATTAAAAACTTATGAAAATGACGTCTTTCATTTTTTACAGTGATCTATTTTTAAAAGAATCTTTTATTTTGAACTAACACTTGTTCGGTGACCAAATAAACATGTAGAATGCTACGCTGGCTGTTTGCTGTTTTTACCCCTGCTAAATAAAAATTTAAAAAATACTGTCAGCATTGAGGCTTTGGTACTGACAAACTACAGCGAAAAGACGTATTGTTTCTCATTTTTCCAGGTGACATTTAAGTTTGTTTTATCACGCAAGGGATTCTTTTTTCACGTTTAAAAGTTTACGAATTTCTTTCTTCTCTGTTAGAGTGAAGAAAGTGTGTAAACATCTTTAAAAACATGTGAAACATTGTTTTATCTGCATGGGAAATAGCTGTAGGAGCGATGGAATCAGCTGATAGATTCTGGTCTGCAGACGAAGCCGTCGACCGTCTATGTAACTCTTCTTCATGTGGTTTGATCGAACTCGAAATGCAGTTGAAACTCGTGTGGTGATCTACAGAAATCATTCCGTCATCAAAGTTTTAAACTATACTTACTCATCAGTTATCAGTTAACAAAATGGCAAGTATATATTCTACATTTAACTTTATGTACATCATTTTACATAAAGGGAAACTGGAGATATCCTAGGCTATGTAGCGAAAGGTTCTTTCTGGAATCCTGTAATAAATGATCTTATATATCGGTTGTAAGTCTTTGTTTTTGTGCTGATTTTACCCCTGTTCCCGGCCTTTCTCTAATCCCTAAGATATTTTATGGTTGGTATGTACAAGGGAACCATTATAGGAACCGGTGTTTTTGGGTAGGGGAAAATCCACGGCGAGTGAAGTGCACTTTTAGGAGTGGTAAATATAAAACAAACCCCACAAGAGAAGCAGGTGGAGGATTATTAAAGAGAAATACATATAAATATGGTGGGCCTAGCATGATAGTAATTACAGGGAAACATCCTAACCTAACTTAGGATTCTTGGTCCTACATGGCATGGTGGGGTTTCAGTCCCCATAGACCTCGTTGAAGCTGGCTGAGGTTAATTTTACTCTATATACATTGATTTGTTGCTAAACGCATGAATCATTGTCCAATGGTATGCGACTTGGTAATTCTAAGTGCTAGCTCCGCACCTGTTTTACCTTGGAAACTGGTTTTTTCTACACTTTTAGGGCTTCTGATACTGGCAGTGAGTTTGTTTGTTGTCGGCAAACTGTTATTTGCCCCCTAACTCTACTCAACAGTAAAGGGGGACTGTGGGAATTTGGGGTTTTGGGTGGGGGAGAACACATGAATGGAGCAGACTTGTTTACGTTGGGGAGGCGCCCTCTGGAGGAGAAAAACGAGGAGGACGTTAAATGCATTTTGCCGTGTTTAGTACTGGCATAGGGGGGATGGAATGTCCCTTCGCCATTCGCCATGTTTAGTACTGGCCCGGGGGAGTACCCATATATTAACAAGTTATTGCATTTGCCGGATGGGATATGAACCGTTCCAAACAGACGTACCCATGCTCTGTCTTGTGAAGATCGCGTATGGAAACCCCTTGTTGGATGGACTTCAGGGCTTAATTACAGGTTAATTACATTTGTGTGACAAAAATTGAAGATAAATTCATAATTGGCAACCAAAAACCTGTAGAAAAAGTCAAATTAGAAGGAAATCGCAGCCACGGAGCTACTACTTAGAGCTACCAATTACTGTATATACATTGATTTGTTGCTAAACGCATGAATCATTATACAATGGTATGCGAATTTCCAACTGCGTACCTTGTGCTAGCCCTGCCTCGGAAAGCCTCTCTAAAGAAGCTGTATTGGACTCATAGTGAGTCTTCCCTGGTAAAACTGGAGAATATGTACTACTACGCCCCTCTGGTTCAGTAACTATCAGTGTATTTGCAATATGGGGCACTGTGTTTAGTACCAGTCCCTTGGGGATGAATGTAAAAACATAAACAATAAAAGACAGTAAATATCACAAACAAAAGAAAAAGATATAAACGTAATCTAGGGCCGACATCCTTCCCAAAGATCCCAGCTCAGGTTACTTGGGTATGACCTAAATTATTGAATCTTCTTCAGTCACCTCAAATTTAATACACTGAGCTACAAGCTGTGTGATGGCTACTTCCAACCCCTTCAGCCAGTAGCGTGCCAAGGGGAGAGAGAGAGAGAGAGAGAGAGAAAGAGGGTGAACATTGTTTTTTTTTATACAGTACACATTACGATGATAATAGATCAATATTGGGGGGTTTTATTTAATATTTGATTGATATTTTATGGTGTTTACATTAATATTATTTGAAAATTAGTAAATCATACTTTTATCGTAAAAAATTTATTTAGTCACAAAAATAAATGAAAATACAGTAATTTGTGAATATTGCTTTACGAAAAAATCCGCGAATTAGTGAATTTCCCCGCAATATATTTGGAGATATGCTTAACCATTGGAAAGATACTGTACATTTCACAGAATAAACTGCAAATGACTGAATCTGTGAATGCTGAACTGCTGCCTAGCAGGGGTCCACTGTACTAACATTATTTCAGTATGGTAACCAAGTAAGGCATTTGTCAATTTTAGAACTATGTGAAGCATTGAAACATTTTAAATATCCAGTATTAATTTTTAAGACATTTTACCAGCCTAGCAGAGTAATTGTATTATGCACTTACATTGTTTTTTTTTATTTTTAATGACAGGCTAAACATCTTGCTCAACTAATAATAGCCGGAGTACAAGTTGTTGGTCGAGCATTTGCAAAAGCTTTGCAGCAAGAAATTGCTGGTGAGTGTGTATATGATGTTTGAACTACTTTGTTGATGATAATAATTTGTACACCACAAACTTATCAAGGATATTTCTATACCTTCTTGCTGTTCCTTCCTGAAACTGTTCTGCACATGTATTAAACCCTGTTTGTTTCATTTATATTTCTTCTATTCTTACTGATGTTATTTTGCTATGTTCATGGGCACAATTTAACTAATGTAACACATATTAAAGTAAGTTATTTGCTTGTTCAGTTTGTAATTCCAAGTAGAGGTACATTAGCCTTTTGCTATGCACATTTAAATGCTATTATTATGCTAAGCTATCACTTGCATGTACAGTCAAAATGGCATTGTCATGTAAAGTTGAAAGAAAAGCAACAATTACTGTACTTATTATATAAAATATACAAGACTACAACAGAATTCTATTGTAAACATTTAGTCTTTGTACATTGTACACATACCTTACTTTACCCATGCTTCACCATTGGAAAGATGTTTTACTAGAGTGTGTCAGTAGACTAAAGAAGTTTTAACCATTTCCCTAGTTGAGTATTACTTAAATTTTAGTGAAATGTTTTGCTGGAGACTCTCCCAAACTTTAGGGTTTGAATGCAGTTCAATTATTACTGGTGATTCCCTTGTCATCTTATGAGATGTTTGTCATATATTGTACACTTAGTCCTTTTTGTTTTTTCAGACATTAGGGTAACCAGCATTGAAATAATGTGACACTTTGAGTGATTAGAGTGCTATGTAATTTGATTAATGAAACTTTTATCAACAGCTAGTCAGGCTGCTGCCCAGAGAGCTGGAGGAGGAGCTGCAGGAGCTAAACACTCAGCAACTAATCAGAAATTGGGTATGAGTCTAGAAGAAGCCAAACAGATAATCAATGTGGAGGAACTTGATCCAGAAAAAATAAAAAAGAATTTTGATTATTTATTTTCCGTCAATGATCGAAAGCAAGGGGGATCATTTTATGTACAAAGTAAGGTGAGTGGATTGAAGATTTTGTGGATTTGTATGGTTTATATTTTTCTCAGTGAGAACCTTACAAACACAAAAGAGCTAGTGCAATTATCAGTTTGTTGGATGCTAGTTTTAGTTCATTCATTTTTAGGGGCAGTTCAGTTGGCATTGAATGCACAACCAGTTTTCAACTAAGCTTTTGCTGTTGCCTAAGATTGCGATAATGAGAAAATTATCTTTGTCCCTTTCTGCCACTTGTGAATTCTGTCTTTGTCATGTTAACTGTTAGAAACGGAATTGTTGCATGGTAGCTTGGCATGTGTGGGAAAGCCTTGCAAATAAAATAAAAACTGTATAGATTACAGTTAGCCAGTAGCTAAATTTCAACATATTAATGAACCATTTTCCAAATTAAAACTACATATTGTAATAGAGAGAAATTTGTTTTTGCCATGAAGTAGCTGATTTTGTGCTGTAAGGTAAATTAATGTAAATTGTACTTAAATTATATGTCATTGGCAAGCGAGAATGCTTTTATTCGCTTAGTTTCATTTAGTTTTATATTGTGAAGTTATTTAAAATAATCGATTGCTCACTTTGGTCTCATGCATTACAAGGGCAAGTTGGCAAAGACATTAGTTGAAGGCTGTGGTGTGATAGAAGGACAGGTATTGGAAGAGGTAGAACATGTTAACTACTGGACACACTCAACTGTGAAGCATATGTTGAGAGGACATTAAGAAAAAGAGCAACTGCAAATAAATGAAACTGAGTCAGCTAGATTACTAGTGAATAAAAATGCCCATTGGTAGAGAAAGCAAAGACTTTTGATCGGTACATCATACTGTTGTCATATGCAAAACATTTAAAATAATTTTTGGGTTTCATACATGACCTAATTCTGCATTCGCTGAATCTGAAGAGGTGAGAACAGGAACACATGGAACATTATCAAAATCTTGAAGGGTTGATACTGGTGTCCTTCAGGGAAATTCAAATTACAGGACCCCTTGCAGTCATTTACACCAAAGACATACTAGGATTGACTATGTCATCTGCTAATACTATGTACCATAATGTCAGTTTAGGAAAGAAAAGAATATTTTAAATTGTAAAAGGCATGCCAGTTATCCTTAACTGAGATTCATATTATAGGTTGAATGGCTCATTAAAAGTTTCATCTGCTGTCAAAAACCCAAAAAATTATTTCGAAGACAAGAGCACAGAAACTCAAAAGAAACTATTTGCAAAGGAAAATTGCTTGCTTTTTTTCATCTAAAAGGGAGGAAACATGCTTCATGAAGGTTTTTTTAAACTAGATTGTCACTGAAAAAAGGTACATTCAGTCTAAGCTTATTTTGTGGTATATAAGCCTTCAAATTGTAGCCAGTACTGTACAACTAGAAGAGATGATAATTGCACTGAACTCCAGCTGAAAGGAAGTTTTGTCAGAAAATACCAAAAGAATTTCAAAAATGCTGTAATTGAGTTTCAAATATGCCCGTGGTTATTCAGCCAGTTCATCGAAATTATCGTTATCGCCGTGGACCCTGCCCTTTGTCAGAATGGTGTGGATCCTGCCCTTTGTCAGAAGATGAAAAATTTAGGTATACTGTACAGGTAATTTCAACCATAAATCCAAGATAAAACGGTTGGTTTCTGGAGATAATATAAAATGTGAATTTATGCAAGAAATATGAAGAAATTAATGAGGTGAAGCACTATGCTGTAAAATATATATACAGTTTATGTTCCTATGTCATAGCTGGGATAGCTATTCCCCCTGTTCATTAAACATTTTAAAAGAAAAGGGTTTTGATCAGTGACAAACTATTTGACACCTTTATTTTACATGAATAATCCAGCAGTCTTTCAGACGTACAGTAATTCTGGTTTTCACTGATATTCATAACTTGTTGTAAACAGTTGTAGACCATAAGAGGATCAGTGCAGGAACTGGTTGATTTGCAGTTATTGGTGGCCTCAGTGGAACCAAGTCTTAAAATATGTCATCCTTTGTATCATGTATAATATGAAAATATAGTTTTTAGGGTAAAAGTAATCAAGCTCTTATATTCAGTATTAATGTAGAGATATGGGACTCTTTCAGGACTTGTAAATTATCATTGTTATTATTATTGTTGACCAAGCTTCGCCCCAAGTTGGAAAAGCTTAATGCTACAAGCCCAAGGGTCCAAGAGGGAAAGCAGCCCGTTCTAGAAAAAGAAGTACAGAAGCAGTGAAATACTGTGTAATAGAAAGAACAAAGGAAAGCATATAAGGTAGAACAAATAAGCCATAAAATGAGACTTAAATGAGCCTGCTCAGCAAAGAAGCACTTACACCAGGTTTGAAGTCACAGAGTTCCAGGGATTCAGCTACATGGCTAGAAGATCGTTCTGTAATTTGATCACAGCTGGAATAAAATGTTTAGAAAACACAGTGGATTGAACCCCAAACAAGAAATGACAAGACTATTAAAATCAGCTATGTGTTTAGTACTAAGTGGTGCATGATGTAGTATGGAAATGATGAAATACAGTGAATGATCAAAGCTATGAAGAATTTTATCAAGTTAAACAAGAGCTAATTTAGTTGTATCAGAGCTTACTATTAATATCAGGAAAAAGAAATTTAATGGAAGTCAAGTGTTTATCAGACAATTTAGGATGTATGTTAACTGTTGAAGACCAAATCAGGAAACAGTATTCACAGCATGGCAGACTAAAAGAATAAAAATGTCTCCAGAATATACAGGGCTCCAAAAATCTTGAAAGATTTTCTTAGTATACCAATTTTTTGTAAAACACCAGAAGATACAGATCATATTTATATCTCAAAAGTGAAACTGCAGTCAAGAATGGCACCTAAAATTCTAGATGAGTAGTATGTAGTTAAATAAATATTGAAAAGGTTGGTTGGGGGTGATCCAATATCCTAGAATTAATAACAGTCATACTTTTAGTTTAGTTATGATTCATCTTCATCCCCCCCATGATTTGCACTATGCACTAATTTTTAGCTAAATCTTTTAAGACATTCCACAACCACAGGTCAATACTGAGGAGTTGGGTTTGTTGCAAACAGTAGCATTAAGCAACAAGTTTGTGTCCCTGGCCAAATATATTATGTGAATACAAGTGGTAGTAGGCCAGACATTACCCTTAGGGAAAACAGAGATTATATTCCTGTAGTCACTGTAGTGACCATAATCAGATGCTCTTTGCAATCTGGTAGTTAAAGAAGTTTGAACACAAGTGTCTCATAAGTAGCCTGAATGAGAGCAACACTTAGGTCAAGACCAGTCATACTAACTCCATAAGCATAATCTTGGGATTGCTGTACAAGTCTGGAAATTTCAAGAAGTATAATACTACCATTCAAACCCTCACAAAAGCCTGACTACGAATTGATTAACAGATGGTTGCTGCCAGTACAGACATGTAAATGTTTTGCCAATAGATGTTCAGAAACTTTCAGTAATATGGGAGTTATAGAAATTGGCCAATAATAAGCTATCAATCCCCCATGTTGCTAACGGAGTAACATTACCAGTTCTCCAACACTGCAAAAAGAACCTCTTTTAGCGTATAACAAATAGCAGACAACTGGAACTAAGTAATCAATAGCCTTCTTAAGTAACAAAGGAAAAATATAATTTGGGTATAAGCTACACCTCCAATGTCAATACCAGGTAAAAGATTTTCAGTTAGTTTAAACTAGTTAATTTAGCTTCAGGAAAACAAGAATGAGTCAAGGTAAGAGTCTGGTTAGGCTGCATATTTTTCATACACAGCAACCATAGGGATTGCTATTTCCTTTGGGCAGTGATTGACAGCCATTTAGTGTAAGCAAAGGAGGCTCTGTCGAGGTTGTACCAAAAATTACAGATTTATGAGTAACTCACTATTTATGTTCTCAAGTTGTCCTGTTGGCCTCATGAATTTTGATACTGTACACATCACAGCAACTTATGAGACATCTGGCAAATTAACAATGTTTTGCTTGATATTGTCACTTCCCATTGCTTTGTTGTTTGGTTAAGGGATTGTTTATCACATGTTTAGCAGTTGTATCAATAATAGGTAGTATTACCAACAGCTTCTCATTTGCAAAACACGGGGATTTACCTGCTGCATTGAGGAATTGCCAGATGTCACCTTAGCTTGCCTTGATGTGTACAGAATTCATGAAGACAGCTGTACCAGAAAGGGTTTTATTTCAAGTGATACTGCATTCATTCTCAACTAAGGCATGAACTCTAATTGGGTATAGTTATTCTGCATCAGACCAGTTCTAGTCCTTTGCCAAAGATGATATGCTTCTGGTTTTTCCAAATTGGCATACTATATACAGTCGTCTTAAAACCAAGGTTTGTCTTTAATATTTTAATTTAACAAGAATGAATTGGCCTAGTAGTTGGGTTAACAGAACTCTCATTTAATGGAACAACAACAGGTTCAGCTTCATTATGCAACTCAGTTGGGATGCAAAAGATCATTCAAAATTTAACTCTATTTAATGAGACTTTTAGTCATGTTATACAGACTAGCACATGGCCTACCCTTATTTAACTCTATTTAATGAGACCTTTAGTCATGTTATACAGACTAACACATGGCCTATATTTAATGAGACCTTTAGTCATGTTATACAGACTAACACATGGCCTACCCAAAAGATTTGTTCTTAAATGGGAAGAGGAAATTGGATGAAGTTAATGTTAAGGAAGTTGGAATATTACATGAGGTGAGAGCAATGGGAAAGGGTGAAAACAGTGAAGCAGGTACTAAAAGGACACTGTAAGGAGCATTCAGTATTATCTACAGTGTATGATAGTAGATGCTTTGTAAATGGTCTTTTCCTTTGGGACCCTCAAGGACTATCCAATCCAGTTTGATGTTAGATATGTATGTAGGCAAAGCTCTATTTTTATGCCTACGCCTATACTGGATAGTAGGACATATTCCAGGTCCTGTCTCTCCATCCAACAACATGCAAAATTACCCATCTTTTCACCATTCTCCATTAGAACCAGTATTACTATTCATAAGATGAAACCTATTCATATGGAGCAAGCCCACAGGAGCCATTGACTTGAAATTCAAGCTTCCAAAGAATATGGTGCTCATTAGGAAGAAGTAAGAGTGGGTAAAGGGAAATACATAAAGAAGAGATCCAACCTATAAAAAAAAAAAAAAGATAATAAATTAATATATACAGAGATAAAATGTATTCAAATGCAAGGAGAATAGTATTAGGGTAGTAATGCATTGCATCTTTGCTTGAACTTCTGAAGTTCCAATTGCACAACATCCTCTGAGAGGCTGTTCCACAGTCCAACAGTGTCAGGAATAAAGGACCTCTGGAACTGAGAAGTTCAACATCGAGGCACATTTACTGCATATTGGTGCTGCTGTTCAGCAAATCTGGTTGCTTTTGGCAGGTAAAGGGTATCAGGGATCAACTGTGAACTTGAAGGATCTCTGCTGAAATAAACTTAGATTTATTGTGGCCTGAAGTCCAAATGTAACCATCTCTCCAGTAATACTGAAACTTCCTCACTATTGGATTATTCATAAAGGCCAAACACATTCCCTCCTAAGTTACATATAAACATTATGAGTAGCATATAATAGAATATATGAATGAAAAAAAAGGTCAGAGCCAGTAATATATCCTGATGATATCATATCTAATGGTGGTGTCTGATTTGCTGCAATATACCCAGATAGTAAAATTCAGTTCTCAAAATTTTCTTGTCCAGTAGATCAAAGACACAATCCATAATGTATATGATATAGATTATCTGGATCGTTGTTCATGTAGACATTAAAGGAAATGTAAATACAGGTAGAGATAAAGCTGCTAAGTCTTGGTATGTTTTATAACAAGCTTCATGAATGTTGAAGCTGATAATACAGTTACAAGCAGATTAAACTCACTGTAGAGATGTAGCTTTCAGCAATACTTGGAGAAAGAAAGAAGTAACATTGCCCTGTCTGAGAATTGGCCAGACCTGTTTGACATACATTTATTTTATGGTCACCTCTTATGACTAATCCATCGTCCGTAGAAAATGCAGTAAAAAATTATCTGAAACATTTGATTCAAACGCTCTGGTTTTAATTTACATGAAATTATGAGTTTTTGATGCATCTCTAAAATAGATTCTGTCAAATAGCATTTCAGTGATATGAAGTAATTTATTGGAGCATGCATAAAGTATGTTTTCTAATGTTCAGTATTTGTAATATGTTGAAGCTTGTAAACCCTCTCTTTTTAATGTGTAGCATTAATAATACAGGTGAAGATTTAATAAGATTTTCTGTATACAGTATTACTTACTGGATATATTAAACAGCATCCCAAACTTCAGTGATAAAACTGCAAAGTTTGAGAGCTTGATGTTCCATAAGAAGTTTAGGGTTATCTAATGCTATAATTTCAGATATTTTATAGTTTCAGATATAGTTTCAGAGGTAATAGATAGTCTGCTATATCAAAAGGGCAGGTGAAAGTTTAATGTCTAGCTTCATCAGCACTTCTTTTGTTTTTCTACCGTAAGCTGGGTGTTGCTGAAATACAAGAAAAAGGCTGTAATACATTATATGTATTTCTGTGCTCTCAAGAAGTAGTTTTACCAATTTTTATTTCATTAAGAGGCATTGGGATATATGTGATCAGCATATTCAAATTAGTAGTATGGGTATGTTTTGCATATTACGAAAATTTCCCTCACTTTGATTATGGTTCACGTCAAGATTATGAACCTGCCGGAATATTTGGAAAATCTAAGAAACTGAGAAATTAAAATCGAAAGACTTAAGCAGCTACTTTCTCTGTCATTTACAATATCTTAGGAAGGTTCTATTTTTTGTATTTTTCAAACTAGTTTTTACTTGTGAACATTCATAAGTCTTCATTATTTGTTTATAGGCCTTGTTAATATCACTCCTATAGGTCTCACAAATAATAATTTTTAATGCTGTATATTGTACCTTAACCCCAGTTTAGTGGCTGTAAGAGAGTCAAACACTTATTCTTTATCGTCAGTCATCATTAATATATATCCATCATGACTTTGGCTTTTGGAGTTTACTAGCCCTATACAAGTAACTATTTTAAGATGACACATCTTAAAAATTTTCAAAAGTTTTATTTATAAATTATTAGAGTGAATGATCAGATATAGATATATGGCTAATTCTCAGCTCTCCTCCTAGATTTGTGGAAGAGGAAGCTGTGAGCGAAGATTTTGTTCAGATACATGGCAGATAAGTCATAATCGATTCTGGCCTGAAATACCCACGATGGTAAACCCTTTCTTCAGAGTACCTGCTCGTCATTTTTCTTCTAATACTTTTAACTGGGACTCTGTTCTATCAGAGTCAAGCAGAAAACAGTGTGTAGATCGCTTGCAAAAAGCTGGAGCTCTGAGGAAGTTCCAGCGAGAACCAAAAAAATATGCTGCTGTTCTTATACCTTTGTGTCATTATGAGGGAGAATTGTCCCTCCTGTTTACAGTTCGATCTGCTACTCTGAGTAAACATGCTAGAGAGGTAGGTTTCCCAGGTGGGATGGCAGATCCTGATGAAGACCCAGTAGACACTGCTTTAAGAGAAACAGAAGAAGAAATAGGTATTCCTCGAACTGACGTTGATATTTGGGGGATTACACCTGTGGTTCCAGGAAGAGATCATCAGGGAATCAGGGGGGTTTTGGCATATATTGGCAATATTGACCAACAGAACTTGAAACTTTCAGAAAACGAAGTTGATTATGTGTTTGCAGTATCTCTTCAAAATCTTTGTGAGCCACAGAATGCAAGACAAACACAATTTAGGTCTAAGGAAATGAAAGGGGGGGGCTATGCCTTACCAGTTTTTATAGGCTGTAATCCACGAATTTGGGGTTTAACAGCTATAATAGTTCATATGACTCTTCGTGCTCTTCTTCCAAAGGTGTATAAGAATAATCTCACTTATTTACCACCATTATTGATATAGATATAAGAAATGCATAGACATGTTTGTATAATAAAATTGATCAACCTGGATGTGACTGTCTTTCAGTTTTTGTGTACATGTGTTGGTGCATGTTTTGGTCTTCTTTCATGTGGTAATATTGGTAATATTCTTTACTAGATTTTAAATAAATAAGAATTCATACATTTATTTTGAGTATTGTTTTAAACTTTGAGTGTGTTCACAAATACCTTTTCAAAGTTTAGCCTCGTAATGGAATATGGCACAGTACTTCTCATACTGCACTGACACTATGTACAGTGTAAAAATACAGTATATATGAGAAGTTGGTCTTCCAAAATGCTTCTGATAATTGCACATTGTTCTTATAACATGGGCATTAGGTTTTGAATTACTGTACAAGCTTTGTGTCATATACCTTGTGTGAGTTAGACAATTTTTTTCTTTTTCATTTTATCTTATTCTCCATTATTTATTTGCTATGATTATTTTATTAGTTTGTAGAGAAATAAACTTTCAAGGGAGAAATTATAAAATTTGATTTTGGTCTGCACATTGTGAGGCATCCTCTTGTAGCATACATAGATGTTAGTAAAATTTTTAGTAACTGTTTCTTGGATAATAACAGTTCAGTCTCTATACCTTATTTTGCATATAAATTTTTCTGTGCAGCTTGAAAATATTTCACTAATTGAAATTTTAGAAAACAGAACAGTTAGGAATAAGTTTGAAGTCAGGTAGAAAAAAATTAACATTCATACAATAGCAGGGACAAGAATATTTGGCATTTAGTAAGAATTGAGGTGAAAGATAAAACTGAATTACTTAGTCATGTTCTTTATCTTGTAAACTGTATGTTGTTATTTTTATTGTTTCCATCAGTATCCTTCCGAACAGATTTGAGACTAGGATGGTTTAGAGTATTATTTTTATCATTATCATCAAATACTTTAACCAGGCCAGTGAGTTAACATTTTAAGCTCTCGCAGAGCTGGCATGAAGAGTTTGTTCTCCATTATTTATTTGATATGATTATTTAATTGATTTGTAGACTTAATTTTGGATAAAATAGAAGTTTAGAGTTTGATCTATGTCTTTCAGTTTGGTTTTAGCTTTCTTTTCCTTATTATACTGAACAAAGTTTGGTAGTTTTGCTTCAGGATTTCAATGAAAAATGATTGGTTGACAACATAAAAACGAAATTGTTTTATTTTGTGTTATTTCTATTTGGCTGTTCTAGAGTATGTTAAACAATATTATTTTATTTTGTGTTATTTCTATTTGGCTGTTCTAGAGTATGTTAAACAAAATTGTTTTATTTTGTGTTATTTCTGTTTGGCTGTTCTAGAGTATGTTCCTTATTTAAATTTGCACTGATGATGTGTACAGTAAATATTTGTTTACTGAACTTTTGTTGTACAGTTGTAAAGGGTCAGTTTATTATTACTGTGTATACGTTATTGATAGTATATACTGTATATTACGTTATTGATAGTAAATGGAATCCATCATTGTATGTGTTTTTTACATTATGCTATAAATTTCACTTTAATTGTTGCATCTTGATTCCTCAGATTGTCCGAGCTAAAGAAAGATTAGATGCAGAGCTGGAAGATATTGTTGAAGCTGCAGAGAAAAAAGAAATGAATGATGATTCAAAAACATGAATTTAACTAACTTTCCTATTAGAATTTTGTTTTAATTATGTTTTAAGTCAAGAGATTCTCTTGTCAGTTAACCTTATCGAAAGTACTGGGATACATTGTTGTATTGACTAATGCAAATGTCACATAGATTTAAAATATTTTGTGCAGTTTGTATAAACATGTATTCTAGCTTGTTCATAACAAATTGTAAATAAAATATAATTTTGTTATTGAGTATTTATATTAATTCCATATTGTACTTGGTAGTTATTCTTTAGTTGAAAGGGATACATTATTACTGTTTAAGAATGACATGTAAAGTATATGATCCGTAGCATATGTGTCTTGTCATGTAGGTTTCTGGTTAATGTGATTTTTCATTATGGAATTAGTACAGTGTCTGAAACAAATTTCATTTTCAAGGGAGGATGCAAGGCTTGAGTGAATTAAATCAGCAGGAATGGTCTAAAATCCATACCACCTGATAGGCAATCAGAAGAATATAAAAGTACAAGGTTCATATCTATAATTAGTATTAATCACGAAACATTTAAAAAAAAAAAAAGGACTAGCAAATGCAAGTGAACTCGCTTCGCTCGCAGGCAAAATATTTTTTTAAAAGAATTTTTGAACGAATTTTCCACTTACAAATCTCAGTCTCAACACATTGTATTTCATCATAAAACATGAAAAATTCAAAGCAAGAAAACATATTATATATATGTGTGTGTGGCCAAATCAGAATGAAACAGTATCTACAGGACCTCTTTAAAAATGATGATGTCAGTTACAGTCTGGTCTCCAATTTTCCCTTGTTGCAAGTTCTCAGAAACCTGAACATGAAATGGATCAAATGAACCAACGCGAGAGCAGGCGACATATAACTGGCCATGTGTGAAGACGGGTATGGAGGTTGACATCTACTTTGTAGAATGTTTGCCCTTGAGCTTTGTTGATGGTCATGGCATAAGCTAACTTCACTGGAAATTGTCTGCAGCAAATATTAAATGGCACATTGATGTCGTCTTTAGTACTGAGCATGATATGGGGAAGAAAGGGGACTGTGCCTCTGTTAGTTCCTGTAATAATTTTGACTTGCAGCACCCTTGGTTCGATATCCATTACCACCAGTTTAGTGCTGTTGCAAAGGCCCTTGGCCAAGCACAGATTGTGAATAAGTATAACAACTGCATCTTTCTTCAAGTTCAGTGCATGTGGGGGCAGCCCAGACAAGTTAACAGTGTTTGAGAATTCTACTGGATACATTTGCTGTTGTATTGTGACATCCTCTCCCACTGCCCCAATATAATCCACACAAAAATGAAATACAAAATTCATCTTGACCTAATCTTGCACAGTGTTCTAACTGGCAAAGGACAAACCCCTCTTTAGCACCTTACCAATGCACAGCAGAACCCTTATTTTAAGGTTGAGAGGTACTCATGTAGAAGGCACACATGTCCTCTTGTCCAGCACAAGAAACAGAGGATGGAACATTCTTTAAAAATTCTTAATATTCCATTGCCCACTCTTAATGAAGGTGTCATCTATGTAGCAGTGGTAATTGAGGAAGGCCGGAGATCTTATTAAAAACCCTTTTCTCTATGATACTCGTGTAGAAATTGGCAAATAGAATCCTTAAAGGGGGTCTGACTGCCACACCCCTATGTGGGTGCCATGAATAATTGGCACCGTGAAAGTATGACAGACACATACCGACCAAAGTGGGTGCATAAAACTCGGTAACATGTCAACTAAACGGACATCTGTACTTAGCTGCTACATTATCATCATTATTTGTTCCTACCCAAATACAAACCTTCAGTCTTTACATATATGGGAATTACTTGCAGCACAAGCTGAGAATAGCCATTTAATTTTTAAAGAAGGTGGTTAGGGTAGTTAGCTACCGACTGTAGGGGTGGGAGTCCTGCCCACCTAGTCAGTACGTACTCACCTTTACTGTTGGCCACCAGCGGATGTAGACATGTCTCCTCTGCCCGACTGCCATTTGACTACCTTTTGATTTTACTTGTTGTTTTTGAGATACAGTAGGTCCCCTGTATTTGCGGGCAATAAGCAAAAATCTGTGATAAGTTGGAACACCCATCTAAAAACACTTATAAATGCCTATTTTAATAGCTCAGACACCAAAGATACCCTCTACAATCTCTTGTAACTGTCTATTTTAACAACTCACTGCGTATTTTAATAGTTCAAACACCAATATACTTTAAAGTATCATCCTAAAACACTAATATAATTTCAAAGTCATTATGTTACCCTTAAAAATATATATGGCTTACGGCTACATGTGAAAACTAATCAAGTCCCCTCTGTACTATATTCAGGCATGCTCAGTTTCTTCCTTACAGTACTCTTCATGCTGTTCTGTTTTCCTTTACATGGAAAACATTGGTAATTCACAAGAGAGAGAGAGAGAGAAAACAAAAATACATATGCACATTAAAAATATTTAATAAGATTATGATGGGTAGTCACCAGTGATCAATGTTGACTGAAGATGATAGTGATATGACTGCACAGCAAAGCAGAGGAGTTACATCTTCTCTCGGGGTGCCTCTTCCCCTTCTTCAGGGGTCACTTCATGGACTTCTTCAGGGGTTTCGGGAGTCAGAATCATGGCCATGTACTTCTTCATGCTGATGAAGAGGTTATTATAGGGCTCCATGGCAGCATTAAAGGCAGATGAAGGGTTTATGGAACTTTTCATAGAAGGATCCTATGCCTCTGTCATCTTCTGCAGCTCCCTGCCTTTCCAAATCCGCTGCTGTCGGGGGGCCAGAGAGTAAGTGAACGATGGTGGCGACATTTTCTTCCTTCTCAATCCGGTAGACGATACTCTCTGGCTACTTTGGCGTAATTTTTCCCCTCACACAACATATCAATAACTTCTTCCATCTCCTCGTGCGTCATAACCTTCCTCTGATGTTTAGGCTCTTTCCCTTAAGCCGTAGAAGAAGCAGGGCTTTTAGGAGGTATCTTACGGTTGTATACTGTACATGTGTACGCATGCGTAATTTAGAGTGCAGTGCGATCACTACACAGAGAACTGTGTTGTTGCTAGAAAGCAAACCTGGGGTGTTGGGTCATCTGCATATCCTATGCTTTGTGCTTCAAAGTTTATTCTAGCGTATATTAAAATTTCTCAGAAATATGATAACAACTACCACCGTTTTAGATGTGATAAAATAGGGCCAAAAATACTTTTTAGAGTTTCTTATTCTCTTCCTCTGTCTTCAAAGGTCAAAAAATATATTTTCTGTTTAATCAAATGTAATAAATTTTACGTAAGTAGATAAAACATTCCTTACTTACAATGATGGTAAATATTTCAGTCAACATAAATTAATGTTTTATGAATGACAAGGCAATTAACAGAAGCGACCATCATGCCCATTATGGGTGTTCACTTTATAGCCAGCGTAGGCAGCACTGATGGCTAGGTTCGTCATCATCCCCCATGGAATAAGTGAAATTTAAAAAATGTGTCGCTGAGTGTCTTTTTTAAACAAACACAACTATATAATTGGGTCTCAAGTGCAACACACACATACACATTATATGTATTTTTATTCAATATATGTATATATATTGAATAAAAAATACATATAGTGTATATATATATATATATATATATATATATATATATATATATATATATATATATATATATATACACTGAATAAAAAAAAAAAAACATATAATGTGTATGTGTGTGCACTTGGGTCTCGAGTGCAGACACACACACATTATATTTATTTTTATTCAATATAAAAATATATACAAAATAAAAATACATATAATGTGTATGTTTGTTTGCACTTGAGACCCAATTATATAGTTTTGTTTGTTTAAAAACGACACTCAGCGATACATTTTTAAAATTTCACTTTTATTCTATGGACGATGTGTGTGCATATATATATATATATATATATATATATATATATATATATATATATATATATATATATATATATATATATATATATATATATATATATATATATATATATATATATATATATATATATATATATATATATATATATATATATATATATATATAGTATATATGTATGTGTAATGAAAACAGCGAGAAAGTATAATGAAACTGAATAAAATAAAAGCGAAGCTATTATTGGTGCATTGTTTGTGTCTGAACTGTTACAACAGTAGTTTGCAAGTGGGGTAACTATCATTGCTTCAGTAACAAAAGATGTTACTACCATAGCCCAATTATTATAAAAGACAAATTGCTGTTTATCACAGATACGGCAGTAAACAAAAGGTGGCAAACAGGAAGTCATGCCGTTTTTGTGTAGTTCAGTATAAAGAATCCAGGTAATAAAGTCACAGATAAAAGTGTCACAGAAAAAATGTCACATTAAGGGCCGGGCTGATCGCCGAATTTCGAGGAATTATCGATTTTTAGTTTTTTACAGGTTTGGACTGGTATATGTCTAAATAAACATGTCCTGAAATATTATTGCTACAAAAATTTTTAAGTGGGTTTTTTTACATTTTTGTTCACAGCATTTACCGGCATTTGAGCAGCACTGAGCGAAAAATTTTCGCAAACATTCTGTATGACTTTTAAAGTGGAAGTGAGAAATGTACTTTCTTACTAAAATACACATTATCTACGTTAAAAAGTGGCTCTCTCTCTCTCTCAAAAAATAAAATATCTGAGTAAATATGTATCCATGTATCTCGATATCGCCCTATGAGCAACATTGTGTGACAAACTTGCCAATTCTGGATAGTAGAGTGCGAGAAATGTACTTCATTGCCCTACTAAAACTACCCATTTTCTACGATAAGAGCTTGTTCGTTCTCGAAAAAATACAAAAAATATTTTAAAAATATAAAAAATTAAATATATATCTATGTATCTCGATATTTTGAACTTGTTATCACAGGTGTACCATGCCAACTAGTATGCATATAATATTTTACGCTTCTTGGCGTATTTTTACTGCGTATTTTCGGAAATATGAAATCATATAAGTAGGTAACAGTTCCAGACAATAAACCATCCAGGTTGCCCTACGTACGATAATTATCATACATGAACGATAATTTTGGCCTTTGTACGATAGCACATGAGGTATCTTATGCATTTGTACGATAATTCTGCTTCTCCTTTTTTATTGCAATTTTTGTATCTTTTATTTTGAATTTTTGGATAATTATATTGTCTTCAATAATATTTTGTATTCAGGAGTGGAAATTAATTATATAATGTTTTGTTTTTAATAAATTAAGAAGATCCCATGAATGAATTTTATTACTGCTATATTCTTCCTTCTAGTTTTGCATAGGCTTCATCTTAAAGTATTTATTATGCTAATTACAAGAACTTTTCAGGTGCAGCTTTTATGCAATAAATTTATTGGGTATCCTCATGACATGTCTTACTGGTAAGTACAATAGTAAGTGCCTAAATTAGCACTAGAAAATGTATTACACCTTTCTACTGTATAACATATATCAGTAGGAAGGTATACGATAATTATATCATAAATAGGATAGTTTTGAAGCCTGAGTACGATAATTCCACTAGAAAAATATGGCAACTGAAAAAATCTCATTTGTGTCTAGTAACTGTTTCTGGTTCAACCTATATCCTAGTTCTGTGTGACGCATTTCCTTTTCGGATTTTCTTACTGTGTAGTGCATTCACGCAATTCCATTGCCATAAGCAAGAAAATTACCATCCTTGTGAGGGAGAAATTTGAACAACTGCGTCTCGCAAGTTTGTTACAAGAGAGGGACAAAGCAAATGGGAATTGTCTCTATGCCTGCTGGGATAGCAACAACACCAGAACGCCCATATCTAAGTAAGGGATTTGTTTTCCTGTATTAGTGATATTCTTATTAGTGATTCCTGTATTAGTGATATTCTTATTAGTGATTACTGTTTTTCATAATATTAATAATTATATAAGAAAACAAAGCTTGATTTTAATGCAGTGAGTTGTCTGACTCGTGACTTGTGTAGGCTTGGGTGTTCAGTGTTTGTTTACTTGATCCTCGCAGTTATTTGTTTATCTGTCTCTCCAGTATCTAAACGGAAAACATGTACAGTGGTAGCGTATATAGGTTGTTTAGAAAATTTATATAGGTTATGAAGAAATCTTCAGGGTGAGTGTAAAACGATGGGAACAGACCTTTCCTCGAATACCATGTCCTGGCCTAATCTCATTAGGGCATTTATTTATATAACTTATGAAAAAATTTTCGCACTGATAACATGTAGCCTACTTTTTTTATAGGTAGCATATACTATTTTTATAGGTTATGGAGAACACATATTGAAAGCATATATTAGTGGATTTTTGTTTTGAAAAAACTTTGCACTGATAAATTATATATATACATACTTTATATATAGACCTATATATGAATATCTTTTACTGTAATATAACAGTATAATATGAAGATAAAAAAGGCCCATAAAACACTATTTGAACCTTGCAACCATATATATCGAGCATTTCCTTCTATGCCCTTGTTCACTAGTAAAATGTGGGGAGATGGTGCGTTACAGGGTCCATACACTGCCACGCCTACATATGCTTTGTATATAGCCTATACTCTTGTAACACATCATGTGTCCATATTTTACCAGTGAACATGGGCACAGAAGTGCTCAAAATATATGGTTGCAGCATTCAAATAGTGTTTTATGGGCCTTTTTTATTGTATATATATATATATATATATATATATATATATATATATATATATATATATATATATATATATATATATATATATATATATATATATATATATATATATATATATATATATATATATATATATATATATATATATATATATATATATATATATATATATATATGTATATATATATATATATATATATATATATATATATATATATATATATATATATATATATATATATATATATATATATATATATATATATATATATATATATATATATATATATATATATATATATATATATATATATATATATATATATATATATATATATATATATATATATATATATATATATATATATATATATATATATATATATATATATATATATATATATATATATATATATATATATATGTATATATATATATATATATATATATATATATATGTATATATGTATATATATATATATATATATATATATATATATATATATATATGTATATATGTATATATGTATATATGTATATATGTATATATGTATATATATATATATATATATATATATATATATATATATGTATATATGTATATATATATATATATATATGTATATATGTATATATATATATATATATATATATATATATATATATATATATATATATATATATATATATATATATATATATATATATATATATATATATATATATATATATATATATATATATATATATATATATATATATATATATATATATATATATATATATATATATATATATATATATATATATATATATATTATAATATAATGGTAAACTTAATAAGTGCTCAACCGATTTTTAGTATAATTGTGTTTATACATTGAAAGAAGATATATACTAAGTATGTTCTACTGAAGAAGGAAATTAGTGGCGGTAAGTCCTATCGGTCTAGAAAACAACTTGAATATTTGTGCCTACAGAAAAAACAAAGTCCTTCATGTTGTTGTCTCTGTCGTATCACCTATTTTACTGAGCTCCTGTTCGTTCGTTTGTGTGCTGCGCAGTCTCAAATTGTCATGGGGAAACCACACCTTCCGAATGACATCACGAAAAAACTCCACCCAAAAAGTGACATCATTAGACAATATCCAGTCGTAAATAAGCACGTTTCAATTTTCTCTGAAACAAAAGAAAGCACAGTGTTTTCAGCCAATGACAAATATTTTACGTTACCAAGTCGTTCATTTTTTTGGCAAATACACCTATTTTCTCCAATTAAGCGTTACTTGCACTAGCACCATGAGTGAATTAGCAGGGCCATCTACAAGCTCCGATTTTGTTCCCAGGAAAGTTTCCCCGCAGTGTGTAAAAACTGTTACATGAATTATAGAGATTTCACAAACTATTATTATGGGCATATGGAAAGGCTCGTAACATTTGCCCAAAATCACGGTTTAATCAAGAGTGAACACATTTGCCCGACATGTAATGAAAAGTGCCGTCTTGAACAAAAAAGCCTTTCGGTGCGATAAAACGTATGTAGTGTCCAAAAAAAAAGAGAAAAAAAGTAATTTTTATGTCTCAGTATTTAAAAACACATGGTTCTCCAAGTCTCATGTGGATTTTGAAACTAATTTAACATTTTGCTTTATTTTTGTATCTGATTGGTTTTCTTATAAGTTTGCTAGCTTTGAGCTTCATCTCAGTGATCCTACCATCAATGATTGGGCTTCATTTTGTAGGGAAGTATATAATAGTAAATTGGGTATTTAGACGGTCTCATAAAATTGGAGGGGAGGGTAAAATAGTGGAAATTGATGAATCAAAATTTGGTAAGAGGAAGTATATTGTGGGCAGAATTATAGAGGGTCAGTGGGTATTTGGGGGCATTTGTAGGGAAACTAGGGAGTTCTTTATGGTTCCTGTTGAACAACGAAACTCTGAGGTTTTGCTTGCTGTCATTAAACAGTACATCGAACCAGGAACAACAGTCATTTCCGATTGCCTGGCAAGCGAGGGCTACAGACATTTACAGGTCAATCACAGTGTAAATTTTGTTGATCCACAAACTCTTGCCCATACCAATACCATAGAGAGACGGTGGAGAGATGTCAAGAATTTGGTCCCAAAATATGGCTGACGCAAAAAACATTTTGTTGGATATTTAGCCGTTGCATATTTTAAATTGCACATTCAAGACCCCTTACGAAGGTTTCACGCCTTTGTGAAAGCTGCTGCTGAACTCTATCCTCCACTGTAAGGTAAGCTATTTCCTGTATTTTGATTATCGTGTGAAATATGCTGGAGTATTGTCTCTCAGTTAGCCTAATGGCCGCTCAAATTTTTCGGAATTGTCATGAAGTGTGCAGGGAAGGTAGTGCCCTTAAGGGGGGGTTGCAGGGGGGCAAAGCCCCCACCTAGGTCTAGGTAGGGGTACGGTGCCCTAGGTTAGGTTAGGTGGTTGTTTGGTTAGGTAGTGCCTTGGAAATCACTTTTCTCCTGCTCCCCCCCACCCAAAACCCCGGTTTCCACCGGGGTCCCCCAAGATTGTTAGATGGGAAAAAGGGTGTAATTGCTTGATGCCACCAATATTAATGATCAGTTTCAGCATAATCAATAAAAAATACATCAGAAAATATATATATTCTTCTGCAAACAAGAGACTGCTCTTGTTTACAAGAGACGGATATATATATATTGTTTATATATATTATATATATATATATATATATATATATATATATATATATATATATATATATATATATATATATATATATATATATATATATATATATATATATATATATATATATATATATATATATATACACATACATACATACAGTATACAGTATATACTGTATATATATATATATATATATATATATATATATATATATATATATATATATATATATATATATATATATATATATATATATATATATATATATATATATATATAATATATGTATGTATGTGTATAAATGCAAATTTTAAGTAACATATAAATCAAGAGAGAGCACATTTCTACTCATTTCATTATATTGAAAATTTCAGGGCATATTTCTTATATGACAAAATAGTTTTTGTGCAAAAATCAGCCTTCAAACTCTCATAGTTTCATAGTTATTACAAAATAACCATAAATTTTTTTTTTTTGCCATTTTCTCAAAACTTAGTTTTTTTTCAAAAGTAAAAGCTTATACAGTAACTCCAAGAAGACCGAACCAAATTCAATGAAACTTTTACAGACTGTAGTATAACTATACATCTTGATTTAATACGCAGGAAATTTATTTTAGAGTGAAAAATTTTTTTGCATATTAAGTTTTGAAATCTTTTTGCCAAATGCAAAAAAATTTAACCCAGAGGTCGAATTTCTAAATTTCCTGTATAGAAAATTTTCGTTATTGGTTGAAGATTAAGTGGTGAAAATTTGAAGCAAATCCCTTCATTCATAAGGAAGCTATAAGCACTTAGTTTATAATGGGGCCTTATGGAGTCAGCGGTCCCCTTAAGTTATGGTGGATGGTAATAAAATTACAGGAATAAAGTAAAAGAAAAAAGTCATAATTAATGTTATGGCAAAAAAGTTTTGTGGTAAAAATCATTAGGACAAATTATATTGCGTAAACTTTTTGTATATTTTTTCTGTAAATATTCTGATGTGTAAAACAAATAAATACAAAGAATTGAATAAAATCATAGGATACATCCTAGATAAATAATATCCATGTAGTAAGCAAAAACTATTGCAATGGTACACTTGATAATTACTGCAAATAAAAGATGATTCCTTGGGATGCACCAAAAGCAATGATAACGATAAAATAGAAACATTTATTTTTGTGGATGAAACCTTTTAAGTACATATGGAATAAAGCCACACGTACTGAAATTATCAGTAAAGTATACCGTCATGTGAATGTGTCTTCATTTTTATTATTTCAGGGAGTATATACACAGCAAAAGTAAGCTACAATGACTTATTGTTCCTTACTTGGCCTAGACATACTGTACATACACAGTTGGTGAGCTGCATGGTCTTTCCTCCAATGTTAAACACTCAAGGGGGATCGGGGTCTGTCACACTCGAATTTATTCTGGAATTCGTAGCAAAAACTCAGAATCCATCTGTCCCTGACTCCAGATTCGAGTCTTTTTCGATCCCCTCCTTAGAGGACTTTGTTGGTAGTGATTCAGATGAGATGCTACTGTGTCCAGTTAGGATGCTGTGGTACTACCTTAAGAGGACTCAGCAGCTCAGGCCTAAGTGTCAACAACTCTTCGTTAGTTCTGGCTCGACCAAGAAAGAGGTGTCCAAGAACACCATTTCTTTCTGGCTTTGAGAGGCAATTAAACAAGCATACTCTACGTCAGACAAGGTGGATGGGAGATCGTACTGAGCAAGAGCTCATGAGGTCAGGGGCATTGGTCTGTTCCTCGCATTCAGGAAGAACCTGTCGGTTTCACAGGTATCAAGGACAGGAGTGTGGTTGTGACAGACCACATTCACCTCCTTCTACCTTCTACCTTTTCCCTTGGGTCCTGTGGTGGCTGCTCAACAAGTTGTGTAGCTCACCCAGCTCCCCTAGAGGGACATATAGCATCTCGCTTAAGGTGTATGGTTGCGGAAGAGAGAGAGTGTGTGAATGACTGGCTCCTCCCTTTCTCTTTCATACCATTCCTCTCCCAGTGGGTAGAGGGACAGTTGGCAAGCCGTCACATGCTGGACGGGCGTGCAGTGCAGGTGGAGAAGATTCTCTACAAATTAAATCTCATAGAAACAGCTACAGTATTATTATTATTTTCACCAATAATAGTTGTTATGATAATAGTAACAACGATACTGATAATGCACCATGATCATAATCAGAATGCATATTAACAAGCACACTGGCCAACATTGACACAACAGCATGTAACATCTTGAGAGGTTTCAATATAGAAATGAAAAAAACCCTCCCTTGAGTACCCTTCCCTTTGCAGGCACTAGGGCTTCTGTCCAGATAGGAGACCTTCCTCTGGGGATATCTCCCTCAGAAAAACCCAGGGCTCTTTGCCCTGCTGGAAGGCCTTCCTTTGGTTATGCTTTCACCTTAAATTTCAAGTTGACCTATTTCGGGTCTGCCTTCCCAAGAGAGCCTGGATACCTCACCCAGCTGGAAACCTCTCTTCCATGGCTGTCTTCCATGGGAAACCCAATGGTGCCAGCCATCCAGACTGGAAGATCTCCTCTTGGGCTGACATTCCCAGGGGACTCCACGAGCACCTGCAAGGGCTAGAGACCCATCAAAAGAATGCCTTCCTAATAAACCTTGGCCCCTTACAAAGTGCAGATGCTTTTGGCCTGACAGGAACCCTGACTCCCTCCTGAGAAGACAGCCATGGAGGACTGCCTTCCTGGTAATGGTGCCTGACTTCCTCTGGGAGACATTCCAGGGGAGGGGCTAGAGACTCTTCTTCAAACTCCTTTCCTGGGAATCCTGTGGTTAGGTCAATTATGAAGATGCTTCCCAGCCTGGAAGGAGCCCGACTATCTCTTCAGAAGGCAGCCCTGAAGGATGACCTCCTGCTTGAGGATGTCTTTCCTAGGAAGCCTTAGCCTCATTTGTATTTTGAGGCCCGCCTCCAGTTATACTTCCAAATATGGGAGGGCTCTTGCCTCCCTCCTGGGAAGGCAGACCCAGAGCAGGATCTCACTGGTGGGGTTGCCCTAGCTCTCTCTCTGTGAGGGCATCCCAGGGGTATGGGCTTGAGACCCTCCTCAAGGTATCCCTTGCCCAGGAATCTTGACCCCCACCACTGTGGTGAGGCACTCTTATACAGGGGTGATTCTCAGCCCAGCAGGAATCCTGTCTTCCTTCTATTGAAGGCAGCTCCAGAGCTTGGGTGCCCAGCTCTCTCTGGGAAGGCATCTCTGGGGTTAGAGACCTTCCTTGAGGGACCCCTTACTGAGGAGACATTGGCTCCCCACCCCCTCAGTAAGGACCTCTTCCAGGGATGTTTCTCTGCCTGGCAAGAGCCCTACCTACTTGGAAGGCAGCCCTGAGGAAATCTTTCTTAGTGGGCCCCCTAGCTCAGATACTCCTAATGGGATATCCTCCCTAGGAAGCCTTGGCCCCTATCCCCAAGGTGAAGTTATTCACCAGTGATCCCACAGAGCCTGGCAAGAGCCCTGCCTCCCTCCTGGAAAGGCTGCCATAAAGAAGGTCTTGCAGGGAGTTCCTTGGCTCCCTTTGAAAGTGAATCTCTGGGGGGCATATCCTGACTTTTATGTGTTTTGTTAAATGCTGTAGTTGGCTAATTTTCATATGCTACATGAAGGACACTGGAATCATATTTCTAGATAGCAAGTCCTCTTTGAGGACCCCAGCCATCAAAACAGGCTCCCAAGTTCTGGAAGCTTGGATAATGTTAATCTCTTGTTTTGCATTTTCTCATATGGCTTCCATTTCACAAGTTCACATTTTACACAAAGGTAAGAACCATATTATAAGTTATAGCACTTGCCTATTGGACATAGTTTATATAACAATAATTTTTGTGGTACTTTATAAGTTTAAAGTTCATTTTGTTTTTTCAGTAATCAGGATTTTGTTAATCTGGTGGTTGTACCTCCTTTTGACTGGAAAGTCTGTTTAGCCCCAGTTTTACTTAATTCAAGTAGCATATTTTCTTTTCATTTCAAAATTCATGGAGTATATGCTTAAACTTTTGTTTTTACATGGTTAACGAATAGCTGGGTATCATCAGGCTCACACTGATTAGGTCGTACATAACCACGGTCTAGAAAGATTCTAGACTGTTCATATAATTATCTTGTCAGCCAGACAGTTCATGTAGATGACCCATTGACTAACCAACAGCAAGCAATTGATTATTGGCAAGTCAGTGATCAGATCACGGTCCTTAGGTAACAAATAAATGTGACCTACATCCCCACTTTAATCCTTTATGGCTGCCATTGTGAGCAAGAGCCTGTGTTGGCATAAGGACAGCTTAATCTAACAAATAACAAGAAGCTCATTCTCACCTTTAACTGTCTTATTGTGACCATATTTTGTGCTTTACGACGAAACTTTAATATTAATAGTATATTGTTTTTGCTTTACAGTGTTCAGTATATTGAATGAATTACCAGTATGCGTCCGTAACTGTGATCAACAGTGAACTGCTCGATGTTCATTTGCAATATAAAATAGTTCATTGTTGATCACTTTCACTCTCTCTTCTCTCTCTCTCTCTCTCTCTCTCTCTCTCTCTCTCTCTCTCTCTCTCTCTCTCTCTCTCTCTCTCTTTCAAACTTTTGATTAAAAGGAACCTGGAAATTAATGAAAAATTATCTTATTTTGCGATTCTCTTTTATTAACTTGTAACATGTTATTTGTTATTTCAGGCAAAAATGTTTTGCTAATAGTGCTGTAATGTGCAATTTTCCCCGTAATGGGGAATCGATCAGTTTTGATGAAAATGTTTTAAAAAAATGTTCCAGGCTTTATCATGTCTCTGTTTTAGGACCAAATGCTCCATAGTTTCAAGCATAACTCGGGCAAATCAAAATATTCCATCAAGAAGATGATTGCCGCAAGGTAAACTCCAATTCCCAAAATTAATAGTGGCCCCTGAAAGTGAACTATGGTGAGCGACTTGAGCTCATCTCCGTCGTTAGATGTGGTAATTGGAAACTTTGCGTCAGCGTTTCCTCGTTTTAATTCTAGGAGGTTATTTTCTCGTCCCAATCTCCTTGCATCTTCCAACCAGTTGTGAATCCACTTGTCATAGAATCCCCCCTGAAAAAGACCAAATCAATGACAAAGTGCATTTTTGTCAATCATTGTTCAAAGAAATTTTAAAAGAAATATTTGTTCACTTTTTGAACCAGTTTATTTTGATTTATATAAGGTAAATTAAAAGGAAGAAACTGCAATATTATACCATGTTATTGAAAAATTTTAAAATGTTATTTCGACAAGTGCAGCACACACTATCAATTTTATCTTTGTCAGTATGATTATAGGTTTAAAAACAAATTGACTGTGAACTACAAAAGAAATTTATGCTACAGTCCAGCTATAGACCTTGAATCAAAACTAATATTTTTTAAATTTACTCAAGTAATTATGGAAATTTCTCGTTTTGGCCATAAAATCATATCTGGAAATCTTGTCAGAAACTTGTGAAGCCAGAGGGCTATGATTTTCTTTCCAGTTCTCTGGAAGCTTCCTTTCATCTAAAATAGCAAGTTTACTAAGCACGTTGTTTAATTGAAAAACTTACCATTAATATCTCCATGTTTAGAATCTGCCTTTTTATAGTCTATCTGTTAATGAAAACACTATATATATATATATATATATATATATATATATATATATATATATATATATATATATATATATATATATATATATATATATATATATATATATATATATATATATATATATATATATTATAATGTTATGTTTTATAATTAGTATGTTTTATGTGCAATTAATGTTTTCTGTGATTTAGATATATTCTCTCTTGTATTTGTCATGTGCTGTGTGTTGAGATATCAGGTCTCTGATCTTGAAAGGGTTAGTTGACTGTGTGATTTTAGAGATAAGATCAGTTTTCCTGTTAGGCTCTTGTGTTTGGACAGCTGAATGTTTGTTCAGGTGTCAAGTGTGTGACCACTGTATTTGTCTCTTTATGCAAGAGAGGCCCCAAACCACTTAGTTGTCAACTAAAAGGGAGAAGAGATGACAGGTTTAGATAACCGTGGCTTGTCTAAAAGTTTGTTGTTTGCACAAGTGTTAAGATAGGAAATCCTGCATTAACTAAAGAGATGTGGGATGACAGGTTTAGATAAGCTGCTTAATCCAGAGGCCTTTTCTGTTTGAACAAGTGTGCATACAGGAAATCCCTCCCCATTTAAAAGGGTGTATGCTAACAGGCCCAGATACCTCTTTTTGAGCCAGAGAATAATTCCCTGATTATTTTTCCTCCTCTAGGGGAAAAAGCCCTGTTTATTCCCTTTTTTTTCCAGAGAAGATTCCCAGAGTGACCCATTTCCAAAAAATGCGTAACTGGCAACATAAGTTTATTCTCATAGTAGAGTTTTGGGAAACTGATCAGTCCAGACAGAGACTCTGTAGAGTTTGGTTAGGTTTTGTCTTTCTCACTCTTATCCCTCTCTTCCTTCAGAGGAGAGTAAAATTTACAACATAGCAGATTTGGTATGGTCACTATTAAAGTGTGTATCTTTCTGAGGTATTACTACAAGAAAATGTAAAATAAGTGTAACAGCGCCTTAGATAAAAAGTGTGTTTAACACATACAACTTACCTGTTAGTTACATATAGCTTTAGTCTTTGACGTCACGGCAAAATTTCAAAACGCGCGGCAGCGCCAGTCCGAATATCGGGTGATCGCCCTTACCTGCCCTCTGTCGGGTACTAGGAACTATTCCAACATGCTTCAGAATAATTTTGCCGTCACGCCGGCGACATTGTTGTCGGTACTCGAGCGAAATTTCATTGTATCTGCCTACATCGAGCTGTTTTCACTTGGTGAAGTACTCTCTTGTTGGTTTGCGGCTTTGCCAGTTATTTGTCACCTATTTAGTCAGGTTTTCTGATAATTATGTCAGATTCTGGGTCTTATACCTTTAGGGTATGCAGCAAAGGCTGTAAGACGAGGTTGGTCAAGGCTAGTCTTGATCCTCATTCAATTTGTGTGGCTTGTAGAGGTCAGGAATGTTCATATGAGAGGAAGTGTGATGAATGTGTCAGTATGACTGAAAAAGATTGGAAGGCTCTATCTAAGTATGTAAAGAAGCTTGAGAAAGATAGAGCCAGGAAAGCTTTAGCTAGAAGTTCTTCTTCTCTCTCTCAGAAACCGGAATCTCCCTTAGCTATGCAGGAAACTTCTATTAATATCCCCATGGCTACTAATATTCCTATTCCTGACTCTGATATCCCTGAACCCGTTACCGTGTCTGAGTATCAAGTCCAGATGGACGCCAGATTTAACCTTATTGTGGGCGCCATGGAGGATATTGGCGTTAACGTGAAATCCCTTCATGAGCGTATGGATTCTTTCCAAGATATTGTGAATAATTTAAGTGCAGTGCAAAGTGTTAGTGTGGTGGAGGAGGTGGTTGCTCGGCCTACTCGTTCTCCTAGACCTAAGCCTCTGTCAAGCTCCCTGCTCCTGGGAGAAGACATGCTGAAAGTCCAAGGGAGGCGAGTGGGGTCTGCTCACGAGCAGCCGCCCCTCGAACAGTCCTGTTGTTTCCCAGGCTGTTTCAGAGCGCCGTTGGAAAGGCGACTCAAGGAAGTGTCTTTCTTCAAGCTCCAGTGATTCACCTGCAGAGGCTGGAGATTTCCAGACGAGTCTAGACCATTGAAGAGGTCCAGGAATCTTTCGCCTTCAGCGGTTCAGAAGAAGAAGCCATTTCGCTTATCACAGCCTTCCTGTAGTTTTTGGGAGAGTCCGGAGAGATTTTCGTCGTCAGAAGAGTCTTCTCCCAGGCGCAAGGCTCATGTGCGCAAGAGGTATAAGACTTCCCATTCGGTATTGCCCAGCGTTCCCGGTGTTTCTCCTTTGGTTTCACGTAAGCCTTTGTGGCTTCTGCGCCTCTTCCTCATCACGATCCTGGCTCTACTGATCATCGTTCCCCAGTTGGATCCTCGTCTACTCATGACTTTCTTCGAGCGATGCACAAGAAAATTGGAAGCATTCTTGGCGGGCTCGAAGGCCTGGTTCTTCTCCAGCAAAGCCTTCTGAAGTGTATTTGATGCCTCCTCCTTCGTCTCGAGCTCTCGGAGCGCCCAGTACAAAAGCTCCTCCTCGATCTGTGTCTCTTGATCCTCCTTTGGTTCAGGCTCAGGATCAGGCTCGTGACGCCTAGTCAGGCTCAGGCGCTCCCTCAAGATTTAGCGCTCTCTCAGGCTCAAGCGCCTCAGGTAGCGCCAGGTGAGGCGCCATCCCAGGCTCCTTTGTGGCGCCAGTTCAGGCTCCTCTTGTGGCGCCAGTTCAGGCTCCTCTTGTGGCGCCAGTTCAGGCTCCTCTTGTGGCGCCTACTCAGGCTCAGGCTCCTCCTCAAGCTCTTATTCAGGCTCCTACTCCTCCTTCACAAGATGTGTATGTGCAAGCGGAAGGTTTTTCTCCTATTTCGTCTGAGGAAGAAGTTGTGGAAGAGTTTCCTGTAGACGAACCAGACTCCTCTCGCTCGGATTATAAGAAGCTTCTTCGCTTCTTTATTGATAATTTTCCTGAGGATTTTGCACCTGCGGCCCGGCTTCCCCTCTCTCTCAGTACGCAAGAGACTCAAGCCTCCTACCTCTTCCTTTATGAAGTTAGTGCTTTCTATTTCAGCCAAGAAGGCATTAAAGAAAATGAACTCCTGGTTGGAAGACAAACGTGATCAGGGAAAACCACTTTCTGCTTCCCTCCTTCCAAGCTTTCTACTAAGACGAAGGCTTGCTACGACACTGGGGAAGTTTTCTCTCTGGGAGCTTCTGCCTCCTCTCAGGGACTTCTCCAGTCTCGTTGATTCTACTCGTCGTTCTGCAATGAACTCGGCTCGGATTTTCTTCTCTCCTTCAGAGTTGGACCACCTTTTGAAGAACGTTTTCCGAGTTTTGGAAGTCATCAGTTTTATGGACTGGACTATTGGCGCTTTGGGTAGGAAGGTAAAGTCTTTTGGTCTTTCCGAAGCGCATTTCAATGATTTCTCTTCTGTTATGTCCTGCTTAGATAAAGGGATTCGTGACGGTGCGTCTGAGTTAGCCTCCATCTTCACGTTAGGAGTTCTTAAGAAGCGACAACTTTGGTGCTCTTTTGTCGCTTGTGGAGTCTCTAGGACTCAAAGATCGGCTCTTCTTTTCGCACCTCTGGATAAGAAGTACCTTTTCCCTCAAGAACTTGTGGCCGAAGTGTCGAAATCCCTTACTCAGAAGTCCACACAGGACCTTTTGGCGCAATCCACTCGTAAACCAAAAGCTCCTCAACCTTCTCTGCCAGCGCAAACTCGTCCTCTAGTTAATCAAGATAGGCCCTTTCGTGGCAGGCCCTCACCCATACAGGATCTAGTTTCCGGGCAAAGCAAGATTTGTCTCCAAGGCTATCAAACCCTCAATTAAAAAGTGATCTGCATGTCCTCCATGCACTAGTAGGAGCCAGACTTCAGCAGTTCTGGCAAATTTGGGAGGAGATCGGAGCGGACCAGTGGACCACGTCCGTGCTAAAGGAAGGATATTCTATCCCCTTCCTCAAGAGGCCCCTCTTGCAACAGAACCTTTAGCTTTGACAGCATATTCCAGCAACTTAGAAAAATGCTCGGTTCTGAGTGCGAAGTAGACTCCATGCTTTTAAAAGGAGTGATAGAGATCGTGGAAGAAGTCAACTCTCCAGGCTTTTACAACCGCCTTTTTCTTGTTCCAAAGGCCTCAGGCGGCTGGAGACCAGTCCTGGACGTGAGTTCTCTCAACCTTTTCGTGGAGAAACCAGTTTCTCGATGGAGACGACGCAATCCGTCCTCAATTCTCTTCGTCCGGGGATTGGATGGTCTCAATAGATCTGCAGGACGCTTACTTTCACATTCGATCCATCCCGCGTCCAGGAAGTTTCTTCGCTTCGTTTTCCAGGAGAAGACTTATCAGTTCAGGACTCTGTGCTTCGGTCTGTCCACAGCCCCTCAAGTATTCACAAGAGTTATGTCCACTGTTGCCAAAGCTCTTCATCTCAGAGGAATAAAGATCTCTCTCTATCTAGACGATTGGCTCCTTCGTTCCCAGTCTCAGTCTCAGTGCTTGGAGGATTTGAAAGTAACTCTCGACTTGACACAGAAGCTAGGACTTCTAATCAATTGGAAGAAGTCTCACCTATCTCCCTCACAATCCAGGATCTATTTAGGAGTGAGACTGGAAACAGTTCCTTTCTGGCTTTTCCGTCAGATCAAAGAATCTCGGACTGTCTCGCAAAAGTCCAGAACTTTCTGGATATGGATACCTGTTCCGCAAAGGCTTGGATGAGCCTCCTGGGAACTCTGGCGTCAATAGAAAGTTTGTCTCCTGGGGAGACTTCACATGAGGCCCCTTCAATTCTACCTCAGGGAGCAATGGAACAGGAAAACGCTTCCAGACTCCTTCTCCTTTCCAATCTCGGACCGTATCAAGGAGGATCTAAGGTGGTGGTTAGATCAAGAAAATTAGAGAAAGGTCTCTCTCTTTTCCGTCGAACCCGAACCCGAACTGTTTGCAGACTCGTCAGAAGTAGGATGGGGAGCGACGTTGGGGGTAAAAGAAATTTCAGGTTTGTGGAATGCGACAGAAAAAGAATGGCACATCAACAAGAAGGAGTTGAAAGCAATCCACCTGAGTCTCGTACACTTCCTACCATTCGTACAGGGACAAACAGTTCTGGTTCATTCAGACAGCACCACAGCGTTGTCTTACATAAAAAAACAGGGGGGCACTCATTCTTACTCCCTCAGCGAGGTAGCAAGAGACCTCCTTTTGTGGGCAGAGAAGCACAAGATTCTGCTCCTAACGAGATTCATTCAGGAGCCCTCAACGTGAGAGCGGACTCCTTGAGCAGGAAGTACCAGGTTCTGTCCACAGAGTGGATTTTGCACGAAGAAGTGTGCAAGTCGCTGTGGAGACTTTGGGGTCAACCTCTGGTAGACCTGTTCGCGACGAACAAGTCGAACAGGCTCCCAATCTTCTGCTCTCCTGTCCCGGACCAAGCAGCCTTCCAGACGGACGCAATGCTACTGAATTGGTCGGGTCTGGACCTTTACGCCTTCCCGCCGTTCAAGATGTTAGGTGCGGTGTTGAGGAAATTTCAGCACCACTCCAACACCAGGATGACGTTGATAGCCCCCTTCTGGCCTTCCAGGGATTGGTTCCCAGTTCTCATGGATCTCTTGATCGACTTCCCGAGGAGCCTTCCAAACAGAGTAGATTTACTCAGACAGCCCCACTTCAGGAGATTTCACGAAAACCTGTCAAGTCTGCGGCTAACTGCGTTCAGACTATCGAACGTCTACTCAGAAGCAAAGGATTTTCGAAGAAAGCGGCTCAATCCATCGCTAGAGCCAGAAGACCATCTTCGATCAAGGTCTATGAGTCCAAGTGGAATATGTTTCGTTCATGGTGCAAAGATCATGACATTTCCTCTTCCAGAACCTCGTGACGCAGATTGCGGATTTTCTTTTGTTCCTCGGGAATAAGAACCTTTCTGTATCCACACTTAAAGGTTATCGTAGCATGCTGGCTACTGTTTTTCGTCACAGAGGTTTGGATATCTCTAATAACCAAGATATAACGGACCTTATTAAATCTTCGGTACCTCTAAGAGGTCAGATGCTAAAGTTGTTTCGTGGAATCTTGATGTAGTCCTGAAGTGGCTTATGTCTGAGAAATTTGAACCTATGGATTCTGCTTCTTTAAGAGATCTTACGAGGAAAACCCTCTTTTTAGTTTTGTTAGCTACAGCTAAGAGAATCAGTGAGATCCACGCCTTGGATAAGAGAGTAGGATTCTCTGCTTCAAAAGCAATTTGTTCTTTCAAACTGTTTTTATGGCCAAGAACGAGACCCCTTCGCACCCCGTGGCCTCGCTCTTTTGAGATTCCGAGTCTGTCGGAATTGGTAGGTAAGGAGCAGGAGAGGTTCCTCTGCCCAGTCAGAGCCTTGAAATATTATTTGCGAAGGACTAAAGATATTAGGGGTCCTTCAGATTCCTTATGGTGTTCGGTCAGGAACCCTCTCAGACCAATGTCCAAGAATGCCATGTCCTTTTTTATTAGAGATCTGATTTCTGAAGCTCACTCCAATATTTCAGAGAATGATTTGAAAATGTGTAAAGTGAAGGCTCACGAAGTGAGGGCTATCTCTACTTCTCTCGCTTATAAAAGGAACCTCTCCCTTCAAGATATTGTGCAAGCAACCTACTGGAGATGTAAGTCTGTATTTGCTTTGCATTATCTCTCGCAAGTGCAGACAGTGTTTGATGAGTGCAGCACGTTAGGGCCCTTTGTTGTATCTGGCACGGTAATGGGTAAAGGGGTAAAGGAGGATTAACCTACCTTTACTTACTTGTTTTTTGGAGTGTGAAGGTTTTTACGGTTGTCTGTGAGGGTAAGTGTTGGTTAGTTTTACCCCACAGTTGGTTTTGGTTTTTATGGTTATGCTTTTTCTTTGGTGTTGGGTGACCCCTTTTGTAATTCATGATGTTTGTGCTGCGCCCTGAGCAGGGGCATACTTGTGGTATTGTCACGGCCATGTCCTAGGTGACTGATACCCAGCTTAAGCAATCTGCGACCAGGTCATTATACCCCGCGGTTGCTCTAAGGATAGCAGGTTACTGAGGCAGTAACTGTGGAATCAGCTACCTTAGCAGGTGAGGAACTAAGAAATTTTCTACATTAATAACCTTAATGTTTCCAACAACTCTTTTAGCTGTCATTGCCCCACCTCCTAAAGGTGTCAATCAGCTATATGTAACTAACAGGTAAGTTGTATGTGTTAAAATGACATTTTTATTCTAAAATAATGTTTAACACATACTTACCTGTTAGTTACATATACGAAAGCCCACCCTCCTCCCCACGGGGACAGGTAGGCAAATTATTCTGAAGCATGTTGGAATAGTTCCTAGTACCCCGACAGAGGGCAGGTAAGGGCGATCACCCGATATTCGGACTGGCGCTGCCGCGCGTTTTGAAATTTTGCCGTGACGTCAAAGACTAAAGCTATATGTAACTAACAGGTAAGTATGTGTTAAACATTATTTTAGAATAAAAATGTCATTTTCAGCTGCAGCAGGAGTTTTGAAAAATTGTTCAGAAACTTGTATCAGGTAAAGTGGTTTTTTACTTATATTTACCGTGATGAAGAGATAGAAACTTTAAAAAGATTTTGCCTTAGTGAAATTATTGTTGATAAACCTTTTGTGCATTTTTGTATGTTCTTGTTTTTACATTTTTTGTGCGTTCTTGTGTTTACAATTTCATAATTTTACCCAAACTTTTGTGTTGGTGATTTAACATTTATTTATTATTACTTAGCATTTTACATATATTGATACTTTAATATTGCATACTTGATTTTATTGTCATGTTAAGATTTCTTTTTCAAATCTTGAGTAAATCTTAATTGTTTGAATTTTGCTTGGTTAATGTAATTTCTTGATAAATTAAAGTTTTTTAATTAATCTTATTTAAGAATGAATTATATCTTGTGTTGTTTTCAAGTAATGGTAAATTATTTTCAGATAGTGAATCCTAATTATAACTTTTGAAGTTAGAAGTAAATTTTTGTATTTAAATTTTTAAAAACACAGTGTTTCATTTTTGACCACCATTGAATAGGGTTATTTGTGTGGGCATAAGACAAAGTGATAGACATGTTTTGTTCTCCTCCAATGAATTGAAGTGAATGAAGACCAGGGAAACAGTTATAGTTGTTTGATGGAGTGATGCCCTTTTTTATCTAGTATATCTCAATACCTGACACATAACTTGATAAACCTAGTTGATATTTCTAGTGATAAGCAAGTTTTAAGGGATCACTGTTACCTTTAGAGTGTTCAATCATAATTTTATTGGTATGAGGGGTTCAGGTATCTGGCTGAAGTGAGGTAAATTTTTGGATTTTGTGACTAGTCGTGTAATAACCAGGTACTTGGTACGCTTCATGACAGTATATATATACAGTATATGTATATATTATATATGTGTATATATATATATATATATATATATATATATATATATATATATATATATATATATATGTATATATATATATATATATATATATATATATATATATATATATATATATATATATATATATATATATATATATATATATATATATATATATATATATATATATATATATATTATATATATATATATATATATATATAATTTTTGTTCATGAAACTTACCTGACAGATATACTGTATATATATAGCTGTATTCTCCGAAGGACCGACAGAAATTCAAAAACTCATGGCACACGCAGTGGGGCCAGGTGGTTAGTACCCATTCCCCCCGCTGGGAGGCGGGTATCAGGAACCATTCCCATTTTCTATTCAGATTTTCTCTGTCGCCGGTATTGTCAACACCCGTTGTCAATACCTTCGTCGTTGGATTTCGAAAACTTTTCCACTTGAGTATTCTGATTGTCTTTTGGTTTTTGACTTTGGTTTTGTGGATAGGCATACGCTTTTGTGGACTGTTTTGATTTTGGCTTTGTCTTTCTCTTTGACTACGATGTCTGGATCTAGTTATGCTAGTTTCAGGGTGTGTGGTGTGAAGGAGTGTAAGGCAGGCTACCGAAAGCTTGTAGACCCTCACACAGTATGCATGAGATGTAGAGGGCGTGTCTGTTTGTTTGATGATCGCTGCAAGGAGTGTGAGTCTTTGCCTGATGCAGATTGGAAGGTTTATGACTCTTATGTGCGCAAGTTAGAGCGTGACCGATCAGGAGGTCTTCCTCCAGGAGTGTGTCTGCTGGTGGGAGTCAGGGTAATAATTTGTCTCCTGTTAATCCGTCTGTAGACTTTGCTTCACCTATCCCTGTAGTGTTGCCTTCGGGCCCTGTGGTTGCATCTGCGGAAGGTAATGCCCTGACTGGGAGATTTTGAACTCCATTCGTGCTTTGGAGTCTAAGGTGCTTGCGATTGAAAGTGTTGTGAAGTGCAGTGATCCCCCTAGTGTTGTGGAGGGGGCGTCAGATCGGCCCTATAATGCCTCTAGGCCTGGACCTCTGCCGGACTCCCAGGACTCATGGAGTGGGCAAGTCGAAAGCCGCAAGAGGGTTACAGGGACTCCCCACCGATCTGGCGTCCCTTCGGCAGGCCCTGTTGTCGATTCCCAGGCTGCCAAGGATCGTGCTCGCGCACGCATCCTTAAGGATTGCTTCTCGTCCTCTGAGGCGCCCTCTCCACGCAAGGGGTCGTGCTCTCAGATGGACTCTCGCGCTTGGAAGAGAAGCTTCGCAGAGGAGGACGCTTCACCTCCTCTTTCTCGAGCACTCGTTTCTTCTCCAGATTGGTTCCACGAGTTGCCACCGCAAAAGAGGACCAGAACTTCTTCCGAGGAGGATGCTTTTGAGCGTCCCAGTCGCCCCAAGAAGAGAGCTGTCGTCGCCCCTGGTAGAAGGAAGAGGGCGTCCTCTCCCCCCCTCTTCTTCTCACAAGAGCAGCCCTTCTCCTGAGAAGGAGTCTTCTCTTTCTAAGCGTCTTCTCCTGGACATGCAGCGGCAGTTGGCGTCCCTCCTTGCTGCAAAGGAGTCTGAACCTCGTAGGCGCCGTAAGGATTTGAAGCTGCCTATTAAGAGGTCTAAGAGGTCTCCCTCTCCTCCTCTTCGTTCGTCTCTCTCTCCGGCGAGTTCTCTTGGTCGCCCTCATCGTTCGTTGGATCGTCGGGATTCTTTGCCTCGTCTTAACGCTCCTCAGGCTGCTGCTCCTAACGTTTCATACGCTTGTCAGGACGCCCCTCTTGCAGTTCGACAAAGCGCTCGGCTGGAATCGCGACAGGACGTTCGGCATGACGCTCATCTGGCCTCTCATCACGCTCGTCAGGACGCTCTTCAGGACGCTCGGCAAGACACTTCTCAGCACTCTCGTCAGGACGCTCTTCTGGACGCTCGTCAAGACGCTCGGCAGCATTCTAGGCAGGACGCTTCTTTACGGGACGCTCCAGGGCTGTCTTCTACACTCTCTCGCAAGAAGAGGTCTCTTTTACAGATAGGGCCAAAGGGCCTTAGTCTTCCACAAGTTCCGGAAGACTCTCCTGTTGCTCCCGTCGAAGAGGGATAGTTGTCTGCTGAGTCGGAGTCTGCAGAGCAGGAACAGCCCCTGTTGTCGTCTTCATCGGACTACCAGGTTTTGGCCAGCATGCTGAGAGACTTATTTCCAGATAAATTTCAGCCTTCTGCTCCTCTCTCACCCCCTTCGTAGTTAGCTTCGTCGAAGGTGAGGAAATCGCCCGGTTTCCTTCAGATGAAGACATCGCTCGCCACCAAGAGAGCGTTTAAGAAAGTTAATTCTTGGATGGAGGATCGGAAGACACAAGGCAAGTCTTCCTTTGCCCTACCTCCGTCTAAATTGTGCGGGAAGGCGGGAATGTGGTACGAGACTGGAGAAGAAATTGGTTCCAGAGTTCCTTCTTCCCAAGGAGATTTCGCGAGTCTGGTCGACGCTCCAAGGAGAGCCCTCCTTTCTTCAGCGAAGGTGACCTGGACGCTTTCGGAAACGGACCATCACCTTAAGGGACTTTTCAGGACGATGGAGGTCTTCAACTTTTTGGATTCGTGCTTTGGGGCCTTGGACTTGAGGACTCGAAGTCCAGACTCGATCACTCTGGGGGAGCTGTCCAGTGTGCTGTCGTGCATGGACAAGGCCGTCAGAGATGGCGCGGATGAACTGGCTGCTCACTTTGGTACAACCCTCTTGAAGAAGAGGGCCTTATATTGCAACTTCGCAGCGAAGTCAGTTTCTCCTGTGCAGAGGGCGGAATTGCTTTTCGCCCCTCTTTCTAGCCATCTCTTCCCCCAGCCTTTAGTCAAGGATCTCTCCTCCAGCCTTAAGGAGAAGGCTACACAAGACCTCCTCGCACAGTCTTCCAGGCGTCCGAATGTCCCGTCCACGTAAGAGGCAGAAGCCCTTTCGCGGTAGAGCTTCCTCCTCAAAATCCTTTCCTCGAGGAAGAGGCCTCTCCAGAGGCGGAGCCCCTTCTAACCCAAGGGGCAAGAAATGATATACCGGACCTCCAGACACCAGTAGGAGCCAGGCTTCTTTTGTTTTCGAAAGCCTGGAAAGCAAGAGGGGCGGACTCCTGGTCTCTCAGTGTCATCGAAAAAGGTTACAGGATCCCGTTCCTCGAATTTCCCCCCCTGTCCTCAACACCCAGGGATCTGTCGCCCTCTTACCACCCAGAGAAGCAACAGATTCTTTTCGATCTGCTCAAACAGATGCTCGAGAAGAGAGCCATAGAGCCAGTCCTGGATTAGGATTCTCCAGGGTTCTACAATCGTCTCTTCTTGGTTCCAAAACAGTCAGGGGGGGTGGAGACCAGTCATGGATGTCAGCAGATTGAACCATTTTGTTGTCAAGGAGAAGTTCAAGATGGAGACGTCTCAGTCTGTTTTAAGTGCTTTAAGACCAGGCGATTGGATGGTCTCTCTAGACCTCCAGGACGCCTATTTTCACGTCCCCATCCATCCTCGG
The DNA here is from genome assembly GCF_040412425.1 of Macrobrachium rosenbergii. NCBI lineage: Eukaryota > Metazoa > Arthropoda > Malacostraca > Decapoda > Palaemonidae > Macrobrachium > Macrobrachium rosenbergii. The sequence continues at coordinate 6,271,863 of NC_089751.1, forward strand.
TCAAGGAAGTACTTGAGGTTTGTCCTGGGGGGACAAGTGTACCAGTTCAGGCCTCTTTGTCTCGGACTGAGTACGGCTCCTATGGTCTTCACGGTTCTGATGAGGAACGTGGCCCGATGGCTTCACCTAGCGGGCATAAGGATCTCGCTCTATTTGGACGACTGGCTTATTCGAGCTTCGTCGGAGGAAAGGTGTCTGGAGGACTTGCACTCAACGTTGGAGCTGACAAAGTCCCTGGGACTTCTAGTGAACTTCGAGAAATCACATCTGATCCCTTCTCTGTCCATTGTTTATCTGGCGATTCAGATGGATTCAGTGGTTTTTCGAGCCTTTCCATCCCAGGAACGTCAGCAGCACTGCTTTGACAAAGTTTCGGCCTTCCTGGGGAAAGAAACATGCTCGGTGAGGAATGGATGAGTCTGCTGGGGACCATTTCATCGCTGGAGAAGTTTGTTTCCCTGGGGAGGCTGCACCTCAGACCCCTCCAGTTTTTCCTTGCGGAGAACTGGACGAACAAGGAGAATCTAGAGGAGACTCTCAAGATCTCTCTCTGCCAAGGACCATCTAAGGTGGTGACTCGATCCCGCAAAATTGGCAGAAGGGGTTACACTCTCTCTTCAGAACCCCGACCTAGTGTTGTTTTCCGATGCGTCCACGTCGGGATGGGGAGCAACACTAGGGGGGGAGGAAGTGTCAGGCACCTGGAAGGGGGAACAGGTGTCCTGGCACATCAATCTAAAAGAATTGGGAGCGATTCGTTTAGCTCTCCAGTTCTTCGAAGATCAGGTTGCAGGCCGGGTGGTTCAGATCAACTCGGACAACACCACAGTCCTGGCGTACCTCAAGAAACGGAGGTACTCACTCTCGGTCCCTGTTCTTGCTTGCAAAGGAGATCCTGTTGTGGGCCCATTCTCGACAAGTTACGCTTCTCACGAGATTCGTGGCAGGGGTCGAGAACGTACGCGCGGACCTTCTCAGTCGATAGCGACAACTTCTTCCGACAGAGTGGACCCTGCACATAGAGGTATGTCAGGAGCTTTGGAAGCTTTGGGGGCGTCCCCTGTAGACCTTTTCGCAACATCGAGGACGACAAGGCTACCTCTGTACTGCTCTCCCGTGCTCGACCCAGGGGCAGTAGCAGTAGATGCCCTCCTATGGGACTGGAAGGGTCTAGACCTTTATGCCTTTCCCCCATTCAAGATCCTGGGGAAGTCATCAGGAAGTTTGCGGCCTTGGAAGGGTTGAGGATGACATTAATCGCCCCTTTTTGGCCTTCAGCGGAGTGGTTCACAGAGGTCATGACATTCCTAGTGGACTTCCCAAGGACGCTTCCCATGAGAGTAGATCTTCTCAGACAGCCCCACTTCGAGAGGTACCACAAAAACCTCCCCGCTCTGAGTCTGACTGCATTCAGACTATCGAAAAGTTGGTCAGAGCGAGGGGTTTTTCTAGACCAGTGGCTAAGGCTATCGCCAACGCCAGGAGAGCCTCCTCCAATGCAGTGTACCAGTCGAAGTGGGCCATCTTCATGAGATGGTGTAAGCTTAAGGGGATTTCCTCTACCACGACCTCTGTGTCCCAAATAGCCGACTTCCTTTTTTACTTAAGGAAGGAACTAAAGCTGGCAGTACCTACCATCAAAGGCTATAGAAGCATGCTGTCAGCGGTTTTTAGGCATAGAGGCCTCAACCTTACGGACATCAAAGACCTTCACGATCTTTTAAGGTCTTTTGAAACTTCTAAGGTAGCTCACCCAAAGCTGCCTTCATGGAATTTAGATGTAGTCCTGAAATTCCTTATGTCCAGACGATTCGAGCCTCTACATTCTGCATCCTTCAAGGACGTATCCAGAAAGACTATTTTTCTAACTGCTCTGGCGAGGCGAAGAGAGTTAGTGAACTTCAGGCTATCAGCAAGCATATAGGTTTTAGAGGCCATGATGCGGTATGTTCTCTAAGCCCTATGTTTCTTGCAAAAAATGAGAACCCGTCTTCCCCCTGGCCCAGGTCCTTCGAGATAAGGGTTTGACGGAAATCCTTGGACAAGAACCAGAGAGAACCCTGTACCCTGTCAGGGCTCTGAAATTTTACTTGCAGAAGACTCAGGAATGTCGAGGTCCTTCCAACAATCTGTGGTGCTCGGTCAAGAGGCCAGATTTACCTCTTTCTAAGAATGCACTGGCGTTCTTTTTAAGAAGCACCATTATAGATGCACATTCCAGTGTTCAAGACAAGGACTTGAACCTTTTGGAAGTCAAGGCTCACGAAGTGAGAGCCATTGCTACCTCAGTGGCTTTCCAGAAAAACTTGTCTCTCAATGACATTCTGGGTGCCACTTTTTGGTGAAGCAATTCAGTGTTCGCTTCACACTACCTTACTGAAGTGAAGACTTCTTACGAGAATTGCTGTGCGCTAGGGCCTTACGTTTCCGCAAATACGATCTTGGGGGCAGAAAGCGACACTCATCCTATCCTGTAGTAAATGGTTAGATGTGTTTTTATTTTTTGGTTATGGTGTTTTTATGGTTGTTGGGTCACCACTGGGGGTGGTCGTCCCAGTCCTTAGCTTATGTTATGACGTCATGACGTAGCTAGGCTTGGTCAGGTGGTTGTTTCTTTTGTTGTTTGCCCTCATAGTAAGGTCATATGGTCTAGTCACATTGTGGTCTCGCCCCCGTTGACAGATCATCTAGAACTCACCAGCTTTATAGGTCGCTACCTCGCTGGAGACTCTAGTAAAGCAGAAGCAGGCTTGGGTGACAGTAATCTCGAAGTCAGCTATGCTAACAGGTAAGGAACCAAGGCGTCAATCGCCTACATATGTTTGTTTCCTAAATTCTATTCTGTCTCTTCCCACCTCCAATGGTGGGATTTAGCTATATATATATCTGTCAGGTAAGTTTCATGAACAAAATTATATTCTTATAATAAAATAAAGTTTGTTCATACTTACCTGGCAGATATATATAATCATAGTACCCACCCTCCTCCCCTCAGGAGACAGTAGCACTAGAAAATCTGAATAGAAAATGGGAATGGTTCTGATACCCGCCTCCCAGCGGCGGGAATGGGTACTAACCACCTGGCCCACTGGCTGCAGCCGTAAGTTTTGAATTTCTGTCGGTCCTTCAGAGAATACAGCTATATATATATCTGCCAGGTAAGTATGAACAAACTTTATTTTATTATATATATATATATATATATATATATATATATATATATATATATATATATATATATATATATATATATATATATATATATATATATATATATATATATATATATATATATATATATATATATATATATATATATATATATATGTATATATGTATATATATATATATTTATATATATATATATATATATATATATATATATATATATATACATATAACCCATATATACATATATACATATACAGTATATATATATATATATATATATATATATATATATATATATATATATATATATATATATATATATATATATATATATATATATATATATATATACTCTATATATAGAAGTTGAAAGCGGTTGCTATAAAACCCAATAGACAGTGGCAAGCGTAGAACCCAATAGACAGTGGCAAGGGGAAGGACAATTCCTCATTCCTTTCAAAGTACTTTATTTAGTTGACGTTTCAAGACTTATCAGTCTCATTTTCAAAGCTATAAAACTAAAAGAACAAACGTTAAAAACAGACTCAGGTTAAAAACAGAAAAGTTTTAACATAAAAATTACAAAAATTGAAGCATGATTGGAAGGAACAAAGTTTACCAAAGAGTGCTGAAGGCACTCTTTGGTAAACTTTGTATGCCATTCCTGAAGGACTTTTCCAACTCTTCTATTGCTATCTCTTTGTTCTTCAGGCTTTCATATATTGTAGCAAGCTCATGGTGACCAACGTTCTGGTGAATTTCATTAGACCACTTCCTATTCTGGGTGGTCATGGGGTCTCATATTTTTCTGTTTTGAGGGCCCTTTAACCTTTCAGGTTTTATATTCCTCACTGTTCCCTTTATTATCCCAGTGTTCTCTATTTGGTCTTTATCTGTTCATTCAGAGGGTTTCCAAAACTCCTCATTTATTTGCTTAGCCCCTTCTGCATGTTTTCCATCTCTCTTCAGCCACTTTCATATCCCGTAATATCTCATTTCCCTTTGTTGTGATTTTAATCCAGTTCCTCACAGTTCCTCTTTGGTCTTGCATTTAAGCTTCCAGCCTCTTGTCCCTGCAAAAATCCCCATCTTCCCTTTGCGCATTTTGATTTCACCATCATGCTTATTTCTCTACAATGCCCACCCCCCATGACGACTGGCATACATCTTCTGTTGCCGTTTGTATTCCCTCTAAGCAATTTCCACCAACCACTGGTGTGTAATATATGTTGTCACTTTTCTTTTCGGTCTCATGGTTTTTGTTTTGACTGAGTCTGTTATTTTATTTCCATCTCTCACAATTGCATTTTATAATATATATATATATATATATATATATATATATATATATATATATATATATATATATATATATGTGTGTGTGTGTGTGTGTGTGTGTGTGTGTGTGTGTGTGTGTGTGTGTGTGTGTGTGTGTGTGTGTGTGTGTGTGTGTGTGTAAAGTGCGTGAGTAAAATACATTGTTACATGCATTCACATTTATCACAATAAAAATCAAAATGTCTAATTTACAAAGATACCAACAAACGAACCTGAAGGTATTCCTACCTCTTGAAGAGTTAAAATAACAGAGTCAAAATTCTGCTTGAAAGGTGCATCATGTGGAATTGGCCAAGCATAGAGCCCAGACATCACTCCCTCCCGACCGATGTAGAATAAGGAGGAGCCATCTGCTTTTGTGTAGTGAAGAGCGAGTTGATGCTGAAGAAAACGTAGAGAATCGATGTGAGGATATCTGGAAAAGATAAAACAGACTACAACCTCTTCTTTTTAGTTATTTATGCTTCATTTGGTCTCACCTATTCCTGTGAAGAATGTTGTGGTCGTGAGTGTTGCTGCAAAGAAAATTGTTATAAGATTGTATGTAAATTTTATTCATATCTGTTCTTGGCAGGACTGAGTAAAAGACAAATTGCGTAATGGGTAACTATTTAACCAGTATCCTCACATTCTATTTCTCTAGAACGACCGCTGGCTTCTTTTCATACAAGGATAATATTAGTTGTTATTCACTCCCTGTTTTACGATATCATACAGCAGTAATATTTATAGACGTTATAGCGTAGAAGCTAGTTTTCATAGATTTGCAGTTTCTGCTCCACACTCCACAGTGAGGATAAGCTCATTTCTGACTTCATGCAATACCTGATATTGAATCTTATGCTTGAGATGAAATGATTTCTTGTCGTCTTGGTGAAAGAATGGCCGAATTCACTGAACTTGTGGACCTGATATCAAGACCAGGCTGCCCACATGAAAATTTCCTGTAGGGATGTAGTGCCGTCAGTGCAACTCACTCGGTGCACGGTAGGCATTACTTAAGGTTCTTTGCAGCGTCCCTTTGGCTCCTAGTTGCAACCTCTTTCCTTCCGTTTGCTCTACCTCCGTTCATATTCCCTTTCTGCTGTCATACTCTCCACCCTCACAACAATTTTTGTATCATAGTGCAACTGCGAGGTTCTCCTGTTACACATTTCAAACCCTTTTCACTGTCAATTTCCCTTTCAGTGTTGAGTGACTTCATAGGTCTAAATGCTTGGCCTTTGGCCTAAATTTTATATTCAATCCTCATATTTCCTTTAGGAAAATTAAATATTCATATAGGTAATGATTGTTGTAATTAGCTTGAACAAAATTGCAGTTATCGTATGCTATCTTATCCATTTTTTAGATTGTTCTCAAACGGCGCAGTAACTCAAAAGTTCATAAGTAAATGGAGAATATCTTTAGAATCATCACTTTTTTGACAGTGTAAGCTGGTTTCTGTTGTTTCTCCGATGTTCTTAAAACAAGAGAATATACGAACATAAAGTGCACAAGATTTGTCAGTTTTCGTTGTGTGTATGTTTGTGTCACTTATCATAGTGTCTGCCGTAAATCTCTCAGGGTAATTGGAAGTTTTTGGTCTTTTCCATATTTGCGAAAATGATTCCTTTGTCTATATTCACCTGTTCACGGGAAATGCCACTTATCCAAATTATGTAGCCTTCTGGTTATTTTTACATGGTTTGCAGCAATATATATATATATATATATATATATATATATATATATATATATATATATATATATATATATATATATCATATATGTAATTTTTTTATTTTAAATCACAAAAAATTAAAAACATGATAATTATATGAACAGTTACAGCCATGAAGGAAAACTGAAACACTGGAGATGCTGAGGACTTTTGTCTTATTACCAAGACATGGTCACAGCAACTATTCCCACCATATATATAGGCCCTTGTCTCTGTATACTTTTAGTTGCAGTGACCATGTCTTGGTATTAAGACGAAAGTATTTAGCATCTCCATTATATTTTCTTTTGTAAATATATAATGAATTAAGTTAAAACCCAGAGGTTATCTAATCACTCCCCTCTAGAAGTAGTCCTTCAGCTGTATTTTGTTGTTTATGATTTTAGCTGTCTTCAATTTTCCTTCATGGCTGTAACTTCGTTCTTATATTCCGTATATGTAAATGTATATATATATATATATATATATATATATATATATATATATATATATATATATATATATATATATATATATATATATATATATATATATATATATATACAGGCAGTCTCCGGTTTACTGACGGGGTTCTGTTTTTACGCCGTGTCGTATACCGAAAAATCGTCGTAAACTGAAAAATCGTTGAAAATCGTCAAAAATAATAAGAGAACCTTACTTTTAATGCTATGGGTGCATTGAAAATGATATAAACTGCATTTTTATTGAGTTTTCATCAAAAAAAAAACCTCCAAATTATGATCTTCCGTCGGATCGGCGTACGACGCGTCGTAACCCGAACATGCGTCATAAACCGGGAAATAATTTCTGATGAATATATTTGAAAAGCGTCAGAACCTCGAACGCCGAAAGCCGGACCCGTCAGAAAACCGGGGACTGCCTGTATATATATATATATTTACTGTATATATATATATATATATATATATATATATATATATATATATATAATGTATAATTATATATATATGTATATAATGTATAATTATATATATATGTATGTAAATATTTTATATACATATATAAATATGTATATATGTACTATGGATTACCTTAATTTCTATCAATATTCACATTCCAGCTGAAATAACTACCCATTGTTACATAAAAACTCACCTGTACTTGAGGGTCATTTGTAGTCCTTCTTCAATATCCGTTCCCACCTGCATCATATTTCCTAGGGTTCTTAATGACTCGATTTCAGATGCTAGAAGACTGTCCTGGAAGGTGTGTCCAAAAGCAGGTATGGTCACCCTGTAAGAGTTTGTCTATTTTTGTAAAATAAGCAATAACCCAAGAATATTATAACTTTAAAATCACACGAAGGGTAATTAAACCTTTTGATGTATTATCCGATAACTCAAGGGTGTAATCATAATATTGCAATTATTACTTGTAAATGAAGCTGCCAAGTTGTCAAAGATAGCATAACATTAATCATCCAAATATATTAGATGAAAGATGCATGAATGCTCTTGTCATATGTGCTTGAAAAAGAGTAGAGAGGACCTAAAAGGATGTCAGAAGCTATGTTAGAAGCTTTCCTGAACACAAGGACTGTGAACAGAGGAAATCAAAGTTTTATTTTCAAATGTTCAAATTCTAAATAACAATGGAACTCATTCAAAGATTGAATAGCAATAGAATTAGAAAATTTGCAAAACGCAAAATTGTTGCTCTCATGCCAACAGTAGTCGTGACAAATATAAAACTATTTTGTGGCTCTGAAAAGTTTATTTATGACCTCCCTAACTGAACAGTACACAGGTAACAGACACAAGAAAATTGGAACAGTTCTGTGAAAAGGGTGCAAGGAGAAAGGTATTCAAATAAACAAGGAAAGATGATTAACTGAATACATTGTTTGATAAGATGACAAACAGAAGAATCCAAAGTATGCAAGGATAGTGACGATGGATGCAAGAGATCCCGACTGGGAACGAATCATCCAAACCCCAAAGTCATGAGGCCTTTTCAGAATCCAGCCCACAATGGATATGTGTCCTGTTAAAAACACACACACACACACACACACACACACACACACACACACACACACACACCAAAGCAGGGTGGGGGAGGGGCTTTCATGCACCTAATAGAAAAGTATGTCGTAAACTTTCTGAAATTCATTCATAAAGGCTTTCTCATAGTTCTTTCTGGAGTTTCTGAACGTTTTCTTCATCTTTACTTGGGTATTATGAATTTATATGATTTTTTAATCATTTATTTCAAGGCTTGTTAAAACAACACTAAAAAAAAAACTTGTAAAGTCCCTGCTCAACGCGTTCCCTATAATGAACATCCCATTTTGTAACACATCGGACATTATTAATCATTATGTTTTCTGTATGTACCTGTCCTGTTTTTGTAGAGAAATAGTTTGACCTCAGGTCACCTGTAAATCTTTGTACCCGCGGTCTATGCGAAATGCGTGGATGTCCGCACACCGCTTTATAAGCGGATCGCTTCATCAATAAACTAGCAGTACTTGTCTTCCTGCTCATTATTTTGCACTCTCTCACAGTGGTGACCCCTGGAGTGGTTCCCGGAAGCCATTAACGGACTCAAACGATGACTAAATCTTGGCCCGATGAACCAACCCACGCCCCTAATGGACTAACTACGGCGCTCTAACCAAGCGTTCGGGCGTTACTGACCCTCGTCGACAGGTCACTGGCATCATTAGCAGACCCACACAGCACGCTCCCAAGCATGTATTGACACGAGTGTTCCCTCACACTCCAAGTGAGAGCGCGGAATGAACATGGACATAGACATTCCCAACCACATACAAATTAGCGTGAACTTCTCGGAGGCAGACGCCTCCCCCGTGAAACCACCACCCACGCGCTCCTCCACGCCGGTACCTGCACCCCATGCGATGACCTCCCTGACGGACCAACCAAAGGCGACCCTCAGCATAAGGCTGCCGCCATTCACCCATCCTGGTCCTACAGGGTCGAGGGGCAATTCAGGGTAGCAGGTCTAACCGACAAGGTGTTGAAGGCGGACATTGCCATCAACGCCCTCCTGGAGGAGATATACAAGAAGATCGCCCCATGGTTAATGATGATGTTGACCCCTGCCATCTTCCAGGGGCTAAAAGCCACTCTCGTCGAGACCTGCTCCTTGCCGGTCCCCGAGAGAGTTGCCCACGCACTCGACCTCGCCCTCAACCCCCGGCAGGAGGGAAACCTCTTGGAAACATGGCATGCCCTCCAGGACCACCGCCTCTTCCCTGAGACTGACAGCAGCAGCAGGCGCAAAGAAATCAGCCTGTCGAGGGAGATGTTCCTGCAGCAGCTACTGCTGGAGGTCCGTGGGCAGATCACAGGCATACACCCTGCCGGTCGAGGACCTGATCAGGGTGGTGCAGCAGCTGATGGACTCCACAAAGGCGGCAAAGCGGGTGTCCACGCCCGCACACCCCATCAACTGCCTCCAGCTGGAGGACCCCACCACAGAGGACGTCAACGTCGTCGCCCAGAAGAAGCCATCCCACCAGAGGCCGGGGCTTTGCTATTACCACCAGAGGTTCAGGAAAGCTGCCCGGAGATGCAAAGCCCCCTGCCTTTTCTTCCCTCCAAAAAATGGGGGAAGCGGCAGCCACCCACACAGGCCACTGTGGCAGCAGCAACTGAAACACCCAGGGGCCCGCACCAATAGGCTTTTACGTCCGCGACACCATCTCCGGCAGGATGATGTTGATTGACACTGGAGCCATGCAGTCAGTGTTCCCGCCTTCAGTAAGGGCTGCAGACGTCCGCTGGACCCGACTGCCTCCCTGATGGCTGCCAACGGGTCCCCCATCCTCTCCTATGGCACCAAGCTCCTGTCGATCTCCATCCTTGGCCGGAGGTACAGGTGGAAATTCATTGTTGTGGACGTTAAGACCCCGCTCCTGGGTGCAGACTTCCTCACCCACTTCGGACTGGCAGTCGATGTTGGCCGCAGACGCCTGCTGGACACCAAGTCCTGCCAGTCCCTGCCCTTGTCGCTGGGCCCCAGGGAGCCCACTGTCTGTTCCGTCGCGCCCCACCAGTATGGTTCCCTCCTGAAGGAATTCCCAGAAGTCTTCAAACCCGAGCTTCGCCAGGTGCCCGGGCCCCATGCCAAACATGGGATATATAATCACATCAAAACAAAGGGCCCCCTGATGCACGCGAAGTTCCGACGGCTTCCCCCACAGCGCCTTCAGGAGGCCAAGAAGGTCTTCGCTGAGATGGAAAGGATGGGCATATGCAGAAAGGCTCCCAGCCCATGGGCCTCCCCCATTCACATGGTGCAGAAAGCAGATGGCACCTGGAGGCCCTGCGGCGACTACAGGCTGCTCAACCTTGCTACAGAACCAGACCACTACCCTCTGCTAAACATGCAGGACTTAACGGCCTCCTTCCACGGGCCCAAAATATTCTCAAAGTTAGATCTCTTAAAATCATATTTTCAGGTACCAGTAGCACCAGAAGACATCCCCAAAACCGCCATCGTCACGCCTTTCGGTTCCTGCGTCTTCTTTTTCTCTACCTTTGGCCTGAGGAACACGGGCGCGACCTTCCAGAGGTTGATGGACAGCATCCTTGGGGACCTGGACTTCTGTGTCTGCTACGTCGATGATATCCTAATTTTTTCCAGATCCCAGAAGGAACACCTGCGGCACATCTGGAAGGTCTTGCAGCACCTGCAGGAGACTGGCCTCGTCGTCAGGTTCGACAAGTGCACCTTCAGCGTCGAGAAGGTGGAATTCCTGTGCCACAAGATATCCCCAAAGGGCATCTGCCCAATGTCGTCGAAGGTTGAGGCTGTCGAGAAGTTTCCTACCCCTACCTCCATCAGGGCTCTACAAGAATTCCTCGGAATGGTCAACTACTACAGGAGATTCATCATCCTGGGGATCGCGCACACCATGGCCCCCCTGACGGAGGTCCTCAAGGGTCATCCAAAGACCTTAGTGTGGGGCTCCAACCAGCAGAAGGCCTTCTTCCTGATGAAGGCTGCCCTTGCCAAGGCAACATCTTTGGCCCACCAGAACCCCAACGCTCCCCTCCAGTTGACAATGGACGCCAGCAACGTCGCCTGCGGAGCCGTCCAGGAACAAGTCATGAGCGGGACCCCTCAGCCCATCGCCTTCTTCAGCAGGAGGCTCAGCCGCCCCACCGAGTCCCACTATGGCACCTTTGACTGGGAACTCTTCGCAGTATACCAGGCGGTACGTCACTTCAAGTTCCTCCTTGAGGGGACGCCCTTCACGATTTGGACTGACCACCAGCCGCTGGTCCACGCCTTCATGAAACTGGCGGACGCGTGGTCCTCTAGGCAGCAGTGGCACCTCGCGGCTGTTTTGGAGTTCACCTGCCCCATCAAATACCTCCCCGGCAGGAAGAACCCAGTAGCCGACACCCTCTCGAGGATCGAGATCGATGCAGTGCAGCTTGGGATCGATTATGAGGACCTCGCCCGCGAACAGGCCGCCGACCCAGAGACCCCAGCCTACCGCACAGCTGTCACGTCACTGAAGTGGGAGGACATGCCCCTTGGCCCTGGAGGGTCAACAATGCTGAGCAACATGAGCACTGGGCGCCCCCACCCCCTGGTGCCCGCCTCCAGACGTTGGCTGGTTTTCTACATCATCCACGGCCTACCCCACCCCTCTGGAAGGACGACGGCCAGGCTACTGATGGTGAAGTTCGTCTGGCACGGCATTTGGAAGGATGCGATGGCCTGGGCAAGGCAATGCATGCAGTGTCAGGCCAGCAAAGTAGGGCAGCACATCGAGTCTGGGGTGGGCGAGTTTCTCCAGCCAAAGAGACGCTTTGGGCACATCCACGTCAACGTGGTGGGTCCTCTTCCCCCATCAGGAGGAGCAAGATACTGTACCTTCTAACAGTCATCGACCCCTCCACCAGGTGGCCTGAAGCTATGCCCATGGAAGAAGCCACCTCTGGTGCGTGCGCAGAAGCCCTCCTCTCTAGCTGGATCACCCGGTTTGGTGTCCCGGACCACATAACGACAGACAGAGGTCCCACTTTCCTATCCGAGCTGTGGACTGCCCTGTCATGCCTCCTGGGGACCACTCATCACAGCACCACCGCCTACAACCCTGCAGCCAACGTAATGGCGGAAAGGTTCCACAGGTCCCTGAAGGCGTCCCTCGTGGCTCGTTGCACCTCCGAGAATTGGAAGTACCAGCTGCTCTGGGTCCTCCTCGGGTTAAGAATCACCCCCAGAGCCAACGGCGACCCCTCCTCAGCAGAAAAAGTCTACGGGGAGACCCTGGTAGTCCTGGGGGAACTTGTCGCAGAAAACATGGACGACATAGCAACGCAGAGGCTCCGTGACAGGGTTGGGAAGTTCACCCCCTGCCAGAGGACATACACCAACAGGATGTCCCCCTTCATGCCTCCCAGTCTGTCCTCCGCCACACGTCTTCATCAGGGACGACGCCGTGTGGCCACCCTTAACCAGGGCCTACAGAGGACCTTTCCTTGTGCTCGAAAGGAACAAAAAGGCATTCAGGGTAGCCGTCCATGGAAGGGAAGACTGGATATCGGTAGACTGCCTCAAGCCCGCATTCCTGGAGGAGGACATCGAGGGCGGTTCCCAAAGCTTCTTGCAGGATATAACAACCCTCTGGCCAGCCCCATGTGCAGGAAAACGTCGTGGGCGTCCCTGGAAAACCCCGAAACCAGACAAGGAGGCACCCCAACACACCGCTCTAGAGGGCGCCGGGGAAGGCAACCACCCCCTCCAGTTGACATCGAGAAAGCGGGGTCCCCTCCGTCGCCCCAGCGGATACCTACTTTGATCAGACGTTACCTACGTCTTGGGGGGGCAGTATTGTAAAGTCCCCACTCAACGCATTCTCTGTAATGAACATGCCGTTTTCTGTGGTGCCTTTACATTGACCCCCCTCGAAGTAGGTTCCTTCACGTGGTGAGGGGGTAAGGGGCCCTGGCTTTTCTTCTTCGTTCTTACAAAGAATAAGAGCCCGGGCCCTGACGGATTACCTACAAACCTTTCGATTTAAATGGCGTGGATATTTTCACTTTCGTACAAATTTCTTGGACCTGGTAAATAGGAAAAGGTATCATAGCTGGGATTGGGTTTATATCCGAAGCTAAATAGTGAGAACCGTGGCAGGACCATCAACTGCCCGATAATGTTCGGACCTGAGTTTTCAGGCGGAACTATTCTACGGACTGGACCACGGATTCCAAGGGGGTCTAGTTCTGGGAATAGGACTCTCGGCATTCTGTCCGGTTTGCCCATAATGTAATTAGGGTGGGGATGATTGTATTCTAGTAATACTCTCGGTCCTAGCAAGCGGGTTTGGCTTACACTTGGGCCACTCTAATCATGTTATGCCATCCCCTTTGGGGTAGGGTAGGGAGCGGACATTTGGGAGTCAGTTCTCACTTGTGCCATTAGTGGAAGATTAAAACTCCATGAAGGGCTGATGATATCTTTTTAAGGTTTACAGGTTTTTTATTTTTGTTTTCCTCCCTCAAATCTGTATGGTAAGTGAAATTAAAGATTCGAGTACCCCTGGGCTCATTGATGGTAGTGACTTGGCACAGATGACGACCACTGGAACCTCCTGTAACAACCTTTCTTTGGAAAAAACAAACAAGAATCCAAATGTAATCACACTGGAACCTTATACTCCAGTACTCAATAAATCAAAAAGAAGTAAATATCGTCTTGACCCAACCTTGACTCACTTCGACTCTCTCTTTGGGAGTGGAAGTTGGTCAAGGTTTCTAACCATGGAAGCTGACCAAAATATTTCAGCCCTAAAACTAGAAAATTTTTTATTGAATAGACATCCAATGACAGATATGTCGTTTAGACAAGTAAAGGAAAAAACTTGGCTTACAGAAGCCACAACAAAAAGTCAGTCCGAGGACTATTTGTCTTTGAGAAAAATAGACAATATTAACATTAAAGTAAAAAAACTCGAAACTATGAACAATATTCAGGGTACCATAGTACTTCCTGAAAACAATAACGAACCAATCGATAAGAAAATGCTATTGGGCTCTCTCAAAAAAAGATACCCAAAGGTCCAAGATTGTGAGGTATATGCTGTACCAAGTAAAAACAGCAATAGACAAACGTTAAAAATAGCAAAAATAAAATTTGAGGGTGAAGATCTACCTCAAAAAATAAAAATTTTAGGCCAAAATAGAGAGTTGAGACCCTATGTCCCAAAGCCACTGCAGTGTCAAAATTGCAGTAAGTATGGGCACACATACAAAAATTGTAGAAATGAAACGGTATGCGCTTATTGTGGATCTACTGATCATACCACACAGTGGAAGTGCAGTGAACCCAAGTGTGTAAACTGTGGGCAAAGTCATCATGCAAGATCCAAAGAATGCATGTATTACATATACAATACGGAATTAAAGATACTACAAGAACAAACAGGGATGTCTATAAGAGAGGCTAAGCTAGAATTAAAAGTGAGAGGAATTCAAGATCCGTCTAAGAAACACACGTATTCTTCAATAACAAGAGCAAAAAATGAAACAAAAACGCAAACAGATAGAAGTAACAGAGCACAGACAAGTAAATCTCGAGAAAAAATTAATAATTTAGAAATAAAAAATAAAATAGAGAATAAAGAAACAGGCACAAATGAGATGGATAATATTTTATCCGATTCATTTGAAATATTAATGCAAATAGAAACACAGGACGATGCTGCTACTAAAGTGACAGAAGAGGGTAGAGATAGACAGGAAATTAAAGATAAAAAAAGGCCTTTGGAGAGAACACCACCCAAAACGAAGAAACCAACTATTATTAGAGAAACATCAGTTAAACCAAAGATAAAGGAGATGAAAAAGGAACAAAAACAAAAACAAGCTAAGAATATACCTTTATCTCCTAAAATAAAAATAGAACCTATGAAGGCAAATGTCGAGAACACTGATGATAATGATTATGTCAAGGGAGAAGAGATTACTCCTTCTCCAGTAATTGGAACAAGAGCAAATGAAAAGAGAAATACACATGATAATACTTGTGGATGTAATGATTGTTCCATTGAATTATGCAATAACAACAAAAGCATAACAAAAGATGGTTTAACAAACATTATAAGAAATTTTATGAAATATAGAAAAAAGAAAACACAGATTTGAGTAACCATGAAAAAGGGTGCATGTGCATTGAGCACTTAGTCTATTATAAGGAAAAACAGATGAATGTCGTGAGTAAATTATTAGAAAAATTCCAAGTTGATAATACAAAAAAAGAGAGTAAAACCTGACCGCTATAAAAAAAATATTTTCAGTAGTTATATTATACAATGGAACGTAAATGGTCTACAGACCAGATTACACCTAGGAGAAATACAACGGTTATTAAAAGAATATGAACCAATGATATTATGTTTGCAACATGTCAACAAAACAATATTAACGATAGGTAAATATACCTTAGCATCTGCATCAAGAGAGGAAGAGGGAAATTTAGGTACTGCTATATATGTACATAACAAAGTATGTTATGACAGAGTACCTGTAAAATTTACTGATCTGCAAACGTCGAGTATTAGAATACGAATAAAAACGATAATTATGTAATTCATAATTTGTACAATCAACCTAATAAAAATTATGACGTTGACAAAATCAAAGAATTACTTAATAATACTAAGGAACCAACGTTAATAGTAGGTGATTTTAATGCCCACAACCCAATGTGGGACTGTAATTGTACAGAATCAAATAGAGCAGGAATTAAAATAGAGGAATTCATAGATTCATATGACATGTGCTGTATAAATGATGACGAAATCAGCACATATTTTTCTAAAACACATGGAACATATTCCTCAATTGACCTAACTCTATGTACAGCAGACATAGTAGACAGATTGGACTGGAATACGGTAGATGACTTGCATACAAGTGATCATTTCCCCATATTAATTTCTTTATTACAAAATAACCCCACCAAACATGCCCCTCGATATAACATTTATAAAGCAGATTGGGAACAATATGAATTCCACACGAGGAATATCCCACCATTTGAATATTTGAAAGACCATAATGAAACTAATGAATTTCTTGTTGATTTCATTACAAATGCTGCTGATAAAGCAATACCAAAATCCAAATCTCATCCGACAAAACACAAAGTCCCATGGTGGTCTGAAAAACTAACAGAATTAATAAAAATAAAACACCAAATTGGAAGACGACTAAATAATTTGAATAGAAAATTCAGTAAATTAAACAAAACGTTATCAATATTAGAAGGAACCTTACAAAAACTGACTATGTTATTATTAGAAATTGATACATTAAAACCTCTGTATAATAAAATATCTGCAAAGTTTAAAAGAGAAGTAATACAAGGAAGAATCATTTCATGGAAAAAATATGTATCAGATCTCTCTAAAAATACTCCCATACAAAAAATATGGGAAAAATTCAGGAAAATAAATGGTACCCATGTTAAACCACCTAGACATGCTATAATAAAAGATGGGAAAAGAATACTTGATCCTAAAGAAATTAGTAATGTAATAGGTGAAAATTTAGCAAAAGTAAGTAGTAACAAAAATTTAGATGAGCATTTCCGCACAAAGAAAAATAATATAGAATTAATAACAATAAATTTTGAAACAGTAGAAGATATATATTATAATAGAAAATTTAGTATGGAAGAGCTAGAATTTGCTCTGTTGAACAGCAATAAATCTGCCCCTGGAGGTGACAATATTTGTTTTGAAATGATATGCCATTTAGCACCTTTGGCAAAGACATACTTGTTAGAGTTTTATAACCACTTATGGCTTAGAAATTTATTTCCTGATGAATGGCGTAAAGCTATAATTATTCCAATCCCCAAACCTGGAAAAGATCCCAGTAATGTAAGCAATTACAGACCAATTTCTTTAACAAGTTGTTTGTGCAAATTACTAGAGAAAATGGTAAATGCTCGACTAACATGGCACATACGAGAAAATAAAATTTTAACTCCCACTCAGTTCGGGTCACAGTGTAACAGATCTACATTAGATTCTCTCTGTAACTTAGAAGACCATATACGCCGAGGTTTTGAACGAAAACAAATTACTGTAGCTGTCTTTTTTGACATTGAAAAAGCATACGACACTACATGGAGGTATGCTATATTAAAAACTTTACAAAACAACAACATCTGTGGACATTTACCTAGGTTTATACAAAACTTTTTGACAAATCGCAGTTTTCAGGTGAGAACTGATGATGTTCTGTCTAGAACATTTCCTCTAGAAAATGGTGTTCCGCAGGGAAGCGTCCTTAGTGGCACACTGTTTACATTAGCAATTAATGATATCAGTAAAAATCTACCTACTGGTATTAAAAGTAACCTGTATATGGATGATTTTGCCATATATTATTCAGCATCTCGAATAAAACATGCAGAACGAATCATTAATAAAAGCATAGTAAAAATAGATGAATGGGCTTTATCTGTAGGCTTTAAATTTTCCATAGATAAAACCCAAGCAATCATGTTTTATAAAAACAAAAATGGAAAAAAGGAGAAGAAATAGACTTAAAAATCAGAAACCATAGTATACCAATTGGCCAAACAGCAAATTTTTAGGATTAGTATTTGATACTCACATGAACTGGAAAGCCCACATAACATACATGAAATCAAAATGTAAAAGAGCATTAAACCTAATTAAAAACTGTCGAACACTACTTGGGAGCCGATAGACATACCCTTACTTTATTGTATAAAGCAACAGTGCTGTCTATCGTTGATTATGGAAGTGAAATATATGGCTCGGCATCAGACGCAACGCTGAAAACGGTAGACCCAGTTCATAATGAGGGTCTTAGAATATGTTCAGGAGCTTTTCGATCATCACCAACATCATCTTTACAAGTTGAATGTGGTGAACTACCTCTGTCTCTCCATAGAGAGCTAGTAACGATGAAGAGTGCTCTGAGAATTCAGACAAATGATTCTCCAACCAAAAAATTATTTGGATTAAGAGATGTGTTTATAAACAATCATCCACCTTCTTTCCCAATTAGGGCTAGAAGATTGTTTGAGTCGCTAATTATGTATATACAATTACCTGTAATGTTAAAATTGCCTCCTCCTTGGACAGTGAATAAAATGAGAATTTGTACACACTTGAAATATATATCAAAAAATCATTCATATACTCCATAATACCAAAGACAACATGCAGTAGAGCATATAATCCGAAAAGGTCCACATTACGCAATATACACTGACGGATCGAAATCACAATACGGAGTGGGATATGCTGCGGTATCCCAAAACAAAACGTATCAGTTCTCCTTCCCAGACAAAGCCTCTGTATTTACAGCTGAGTTATGTGCATTAGTATCGGCCATAAAAATAATTAGAGAAGTCTCATATAATAATTTTGTAATTTATAGCGACTCCGGAAGTGCTATAGAAGCTATTCAAAGCTATAATCCCAAAAATAATATTGTACAACATGTAAAGTTCTCACTCCATAAATTGTATAATAAGGGAAAAAATATTGAAATATGTATTAAGGGAAATGAAGAGGCTGATAAAGCAGCTAAAGAAGCGGTCCACATGACAAGAACAAATGTAGACATCCCTATCAGTGACTATACAAAATATATAAAAACAGTCATTGTAAAAAAATGGCAAAATATATGGAACGAAGAACCTGAAAATAATAATTTAAAACAGATAAAATCCAGTGTTGGAAAATGGAATTCGTCATATCAAAGAGAGAGACAAGCACAAGTAATTCTGACACGTCTTCGAATAGGCCATACTCGTTTGACACATGGACACTTAATGAACAGTCCATGTGGCCCTCTTCCCAAATGCCAAGATTGCAATGTGCTGATAACAGTTAAGCATATGCTGTGTGAATGTCCAAAATATAACCTGCAGCGATTATCAAATTTTGGAAATAGACCGATAGAAGAAATTTTGTCAGAATCTTCAACGTTCTCAATAGCACCCATTTTAATGTTCATGAGAAGCTGCAAATTAATTGGAAAAATGTAAGAAAAAACAATCAATCAGTATAATGAATTTTAAAACAAGTAAATTTTATGATTTTACTTAATTTATTTTAAATTTTAATATACCTTTTTAGTGAGTATGTATGGAAGCATGAGTTTAAATGTATTTATTGTGTGAGTGTGTTCCAGTATGAAAGTGTATGCCTTTTTACAGCTTTTAATTTCATTTTCATTTTCGTTTATCATCATTGACAAGTGACCTAGACTTGTCATTCCATCCTAATCCTTTGGGCCAGCCCTATGAGAGCTGATGGTCAGCTCAGTGATCTGGTTAAACTATTTTAATAATAATAATAAAACTTTACATTGACCTGGGGTCGACCGAACACATATTATCATTATTGTGAATTGTATATTTTATTATCTGTTCAAGTGACCATGCATTATGTATATGTAACAGAGTATTTTTGTAACACATCAGACATTATTAATCATTATGTTTTCTGTATGTACCTGTCCTGTTTTTGTAGAGAAATAGTTTGACCTCAGGTCACCTGTAAATCTTTGTACCCGCGATCTCTGCGAAATACGCAGACGTTTGCACACCGTTTTATAAGCGGAGCGCTGCATCAATAAACTAGCAGTACTTGTCTTCCTGCTCATTATTTCACACCTGTCTCACAAACTCACCGATTCGTAGTGCTTCCCTTCCGCACTTCATCAGGCACAAGTCTTGAAAAACTATTTTTTAATTGCATACAGTATTTAGTTTCAAACCCAAATCCTAATGACCTGAAGTGCAGTAAGGAATAACATTCCCCTGATCATTTTTTGATAAATATATAACAAAAAAGACTTATTACTTCACTCGCTGTCCTGGCAATAAGATATATAACGTTAACATTCTTTTTATGTTTGGCATCACCTTTCAGTCATCAAAGTAAGGTTAATACAGGTTTCCATGCAATTATCCAAAGTATTTATAAATATTAGAGTAAATATTGTTCTAAAGTAGTAAATACTGAAAGATTAGAATTCAACCTTATAATATGCATATAGATTTATGCTTCATCGCACATACAACGCATCTTTATTTAAACTATAAATGCTAACATATGAAAAAGTTCTTGTAAACTACATAAATCCTGTAAAATTCTAACCCAAAACTAAAATGAAGTAAAATATCAAACTATTATTTTATCGTGACTATGATTCCTTTCAGCAGAAGGCGGACGCAGTAGAAAGGTTGATTTTTAGAATATTTGTGCGAGTTAAGTATCAGCTCGAGTCTACCCTGTCGTGTAGGATTTGGAACTGGATCATATTAAAACATTGGTATATACATGTAACAGCCTCACCTTTTAACATCCTTCACGAGCTCCTCCAGCGTCTCTGGTCTTGGAGGGTACCTAGGAGCCACGAGAAACGCCACGAGATTTCCCTTGTACACATTCCCAATAACAAAAGCAAAAATTAACCAGAAGGTTAGCAGGATCCTTACGCTGGCCCCCACAAGATGTCGGCCGCTTAATCCTTGACCTAATAGTGTGCCAATGACCCCTAAGACAATGAGACCAGAGTCGATTTTCATCATGGCTGATTGTTTCCTAGAAACTCTGATTAGCTGGAAAAGTATGCAGTATATTAAAAACTGTTCATGAATGGAAATTGGATTTTAATCTGTGACTGTTACACACACACATGCATATGGGGTTTTGTTACGTGTACACACATGACTTTTGTGTACTAAAGTATTGAGCCACAGATAACACTTAATATCAGATTTCCTTTACTCTGGGAATAACACACATCTAAGGGCATTAATAATTGATTAGTTTATCTGCCCAACCAGGATTCCAACCTTTTCATTTAACTACGGTGATAGGCAGTCGACTTATCCATTTCAACTCTGCTTTATACATTCCTCTCACATTCAGCTTTTGTACTTAGCAGACTGCACTCATCCCCGCCATGATAGCTGAATATTATGTTTGTAACACTTGACTAATTATGAAGTTTTGTCAAATTTACTCGCGTGACTTTTACATAACAAATATTAAGCCACAAATATCACTTAATATCGAATTTACTTTACTTTGGGAATAATCTTACACTAAATTCATAACTACCCAAGTGTTACAAACTCAGCAGTCAGATATAATGGTGGAGATAGACTGATATCGAGCCTAAGGACAGAACCTGAATTCGCCCGGAGTATGTACAGCAGAGTCTAAATCTACCTCTCCTGAGAGCCGAAAGGATACGACTACTGTCTATCACTGTATCCTAACGGAGAGGTTCAAGTTTAAATTCTGGCTGGGCAGATGCACATATCAATTATGATTCCCCTCGGATGTAAGCTGTTCCCAGAATGAAATGAATTAGGTTTGTTTTTTCTTTAAGAATTCAGTTGCTTAATTTACATACAGGCAGTTACAATAAATTCTACATTTCATCATGTATGTGTTTACAACATATATTTACAGATTCAATAAGCTTTTACTGCACAACAATCTCCTTTCAGTACTAAACAAATGATAGAACTTCTCTCCAAAAGATGTACAGGTATATAAGAGATTTTCATGGTACACAAATTTACTTCGAATTATTTGAATGACATTAGCAGAATCAAGGCCCCTAGCTCTCAAAAGCCATATTTCTACTATAAAAGTGTTACCAATAGTATACACATGCGTTAGACCTTTTTATTGCTTACTTTGATGTCATAGTGCAATATTTCTAACTTCTGTGGTGAATTAATATTACATAATTTTGACAAAGAAATTTTGAACTAATTAGATATAATTTCATTCCTCTTACAAAGATATATAGAATGGAGAACAATTTATTCTATATTGAAGTGCTTACACCAATACTTTCAACACCAATCCGATACAGCCTTTTCTGAGATGTGAAAAGCATCATGCAGATACCGATAAATAATTTTTCAATCCAATAGCTGAATATCTAGATTTTACATGGGACCATACATTTCCCCAACTGAAAGTTGAATATTTCAGCTCCACTGCTATAAATGGTTTTGGTTTCCTGAGCTCTTCGTAAACTAACTGACTATTCTACATCATATCTTCTAGAAGAATTTTAACGCCCATGAACATTTTATATGAATCCACAATAAAGGACGAGAGATCTCTTGAAATCCTATGTTGAACATTTTCACTAACAGTGAATAACTGAATATGGGCATAATAACCATACTTTTGAGCACAACAAAAGAGTTATTTTTCTGTTCACAAACACACAAGATTCCAAGTCAGAGATATAGCTTCATCGTAACAATTCGAGTAAAACAGTCCAAGTATCTTACGCAACTCCCTAGTTGTTAGGCAGTGTGGTAGGCCAATTATTCTTAATTAAAGCAACGCATAGTCCATAACTTCACTTTTCCTCATGGTGCAACCCAGCACTGCAAAAGCTTTTCAATTTTGCCAATAACATTTTGAATAACAACGATACTGTTTTCATATCCATCAAATATTCTTAAATCATCAGCAAACCATACGAGAATTATTGCCAGGTGGGACTGGAGGTGATATTAAATTGTCTCTCTTTATTGCTATGTAGAAAGGTTCTAAATATTATCACAAACAACGATAATGATAGAGGGCAAAATCACTTAACTGATCCATTTACAGAGAAAGATTCACTTAACAATCCATTAATCAAAGTCCTGCATGGGATAAGCTTGCAGAAACTTTGAATCCATTCTATGAAATTTTTATGTATTCCCGTTGCTGCCAGGATTTTAAATACCGACTCTCTGTCCTTCCAGAGCCATCTTGAAGGTCCTGATTCCATTCACCAATCCTTTCAAAGATCCATCAGGAAGTCGGTTATGCCTAATTGCCTCAATTTCCCCGTATATACTCAAGATTTATTTCCCAGTGATACATATGTAATCACCGAGCTGAGATTTGTTATTCAATCGTGCTCAGTGTAAGTGATCTTCACCTCTCCCTCAGCATACTTTTCTATGTTCTGAAATGCTTAACTACTCTGTTTCTGCAATGTTCTGCACACCAGCAACAGCATCATACTTTAATTCCATAATATTGAAGATTACATCCCTCGCTTTATCCATTGTTACATAGGGGTAAGAGAACACAAGCCCACTGGAGTCCTGTCTGTACAGTGCACTTGGAAAATCATGCGCAAAGAAATTGTGCTAGGTGGACGTTTGCTGTCTGCTCACCAGCAACAGCCCCCAGCCGAGGTAGAGAGCCCCAGAGCTTACAGTTCTTTCCGGCGAGTTTGCAGTCTTATTCCTATTTAAAGGATAGTAATGGAATAGTATTACTAAAAAAAGCACTTACTGCTATAAGGCCCCATGAAGCAACCGCAGTCGTTGCTAAGATGAGAATCCACACTTGATATGTTAGTGGGTAGTAAAGACTCTGCCACTTTGGTTCAACCGATGGTTTGACCATGACAAAGGCTAAGCTGACATCGTTTTCATAATTCCAAGTAAAATCTGTAGATTTTAATCTTGATGGCAGCAAAAAGTGGATTACGGGTGCCACCCATGATGAACGATTTGTCACACTCTGGAACACCTGAAAACAGTTACGTAATTCATTTAGAATTCTCCCTTTTTCCCTCTTTGTAAAACTACCACAGATTTATTTACACCCTTCGTATAACACTGTTTAAATTTATATGGGCTGTATGCACTCTCTTCTAGCATAAATAACATTTTCTTTAAATGCTCAGTTCTTCGTAATTCAGGGGAAATGTTAATCAATCACAAGAAGTCCTAACAAGAAGTGTTTTTAACAGTTTATGTATATATATATATATATATATATATATATATATATATATATATATATATATATATATATATATATATATATATATATATATATATATATATATATATATATATATACACCAGGTGTTTCAAAATTAGAACCCGCCCTCCACAGAACAAATGGAAAGTTATGAAGTTTTCTGCCATAGCCTATCTCCAAGTACATTGTTTTAAGTTTCTATTAAGCTATTTTTCATTTTACATTTCTTGTATTTTCAGACTGAGTGACAGAGTTAGATACAGCCATGGCTAACAACTTGGAGGAAATCAGATGGATTGACCTAAATCCGGGCTATAATCTTCAGAGAGGCCAAGGATGCTGGTGCATCCTTCATTTCATGTTTCTGGATAGCTAAATACATTAAAAGAGATGAATCCTTTGTTAAAAGAAAGTGGAACAAAAATCCATAGTTGCGAAAAGAGAGAATCTTGGAAGGCCTGAAGTCCTTTCTCAGGAGTCAAAAGACATCATAGCTGAGGCAGTGGGTAGACCAAGAAAGTCTTTACGTAAATTGGCACTTGAACTAGAAACAAAAAGGGGAAAGAAGGGAAGTTACAGTGCTGGTATCAAGCCATTTCATGTTATCAGCAAGCCCAACATCACTCAGCAACATAGAGAAGACCGTGCATGGTTTTGTGGTTCATTTCTTAAAGATTGGGATGAAGCTGGCTTTCCCTATGTTGCTGCATCAGATGAATTCTTCATTTACACAGTCAGGAAGCCAAATCATAAAAATGACATCATTTGGGCTGCAAAGTTGGATGATATCAGCAATGACGTGCGCTATCGCCAAGTTGTGAAATTTCCTGAATGTCTGGGAATTTTTCTTTATTTCACAGCCAAACGGTTAATGTGGATCATCAAAGAAAAAGGACAGTCATGGAATGGCGAATACTTCAGAGAAACTCGGCTTACTGGTGGAGTATTTCCTTTCCTCAAAGATCCTGAAAATGTGTTATCTGTTGAAGAAGTCACACTTTTGCATGATAAGGCATCATGTTTCAAGGCTCTTCAGACACAGGAGCTGCTTCGAAACAATGATATCGATTTCTTCTCGTCAAGTGAATTTCCAGGTAGCTCCCCTGACCTTAATGTGTGTGAAAACATTGGTAGTATCTTTTAAAGGATCGTGTTGAAGCACGCACAGTGAACTATGATGGTGTACCAAGCCTCAACGACCTGCAAAGAGAGGTGACCGAAGTGCTCAGGGAAATGGAGTTTGAGTCTCAGCTTTTTTGCAATTTGCTGAAATCATACCCCTCAAGAATGCAGGCTGTGGTACAGGCAGATGGAGGCCACACAAAATATTAAATACTCAGAGAGAAACTTAAATAAATACCTGTTCTGAATTACTTTTGTCTTTGTCCATATTAATTTTAGTTTATGCTGTAGAGGGGCGGCTCTAATTTCGAAACACCCTGCATATAAAGGTGCATTTGGCTCTTTTAGGAAATGAAACCTACATTCCTTAGCAGTTGCCATCTATACCCATTTACGGTAGTGTGAGATTATACATTCTTGGTGGAGATAGGCCAACATGTATTTTAACTTCCTGACCTCAAATAAATCATTTCTAGAATGTACAACATTATTCTGTATCGTCCGTTCATATCAAACAGTCAAGAATAAATCCACTTTTTCTTCGGACCAATTCTTACCAAATTTGCAGGCAGTGTCACCGAGGTAAATTAGTGCCAGAGAAGTGCACTTTACATTCTCTCTCTCTCTCTCTCTCTCTCTCTCTCTCTCTCTCTCTCTCTCTCTCTCTCTCTCTCTCTCAAAGATCTCTTTAGAGAGAGAATTCTAGAGAAGTGTCACATGCCATGTGATGAATTTTCTGCATGTTTTCTTTCGTTTACATTTGTTCTCCTAATATGGTCGTGTTCGGTTTTATAAAAGGCTTGATGCTAAATGAGTCACTCGTCAATTTTGCAGACCGTAACTAAAGAAAACAATTTTTAAACTACGGGTGTTATATATGTTACAGTCAACACGCGTAATCAGTCATTACGCGTAATGACTGAAATTTCAGTCATCATGCGTAATGCACTTAGGGGACATTTGATCCCCCCAGGAGCTAGTACTAAACACGGCGAAACAGTGAGTCACCTACACTGTTTCGCCGTGTTTAGTACTAGTCCCTGGGGGGTCAAATGTATTTCGCCGTGTTTAGTACTAGCTCCTGGGGGGATCAAATGTCCCTAAGTGCATTACGCGTGATGACAAATTTCAGTCGTTACGCGTAATGACTGATTACGCGTGTTGACTGTAACATATATATGTCGTGACCATTCATGCTTTTTGGCCTTATCACTTGCATATCAGACAATTTTCTTTTTTTTTTATCGCATTTCTGGCACATTATTCACTGATACAGTCCATGTTTTTAGAGCTTAAGAACTCAAAAGAGGAAAGTTAACTGTATCCTTGAAATTTGATTTTACTTTTCTGGAAAGTTTTTTTGGTCGCCTCAACAGAAAATAAAGGAGATTTAGTTTATTCTTTTTTCTTTGTTGAGCAATCAATAAATGCGGGGCTGTGACTCTCATGGGAAAGAAACTTACCATTCACATGATGACAAAACCTTCCAGTGGGGGAAGTGTCCCCCTTGCTCTGTGAACCTATTGAGTTTTCACCTAGATAAACATCAAGAAAAATGAATGACGAAATATTCCACCACTTGTTAAGAACTGATTTAGAATACACAAAGCAAAATGATTTTCATATCTCACCTCATCCCATGTTGTAACGGGCAAAAGAATGACAGAAAAGTTGAGGGTTGAGGCCATGGCCTCAAGCATAAGTCTGTCTGATCCCGAATAAGTGACTGACCCATCCTTGGCTCTGTCTTCCATCCAGTATGGTTCGTAGGGCAAGGCCGAAATGTTTATGGAGCCACCGTACATGCTGTGAATGTCGGAAGACGTGTCACTGAGAATTTGCAAGCTTATGGAACGATAAAATCGAGCTCTTATTTTCCCCCATTGTGTTAGATATTCCCAAGGCAAAGTAAAATCGAAATTAAAGCGTAATTTTAGCTTAACATTGTAAGAGAATTAATGGAAGGGCGAGAAGACCTTAATGGACAACCAGAAGAGGTAGAAAGGTAACAGTGACCGTCTTAATTGTTTTTCTTCGGAGCCACCCTTGTCGGGGACTTAATGGTATAAAGTCCTTTTTTATTTTCATTTTTGACTTGGGATCAGAGTTGAGATTTATCATCTGTCTGTCGTACTGTACAGTATGTATTCTTTTTTACTTTTTTACCTTTTCTTCTTTCTACAATAAATATAGACAGGAGAGAGGGTAAAGAAGCAGAAAAGAACACACAGTAATCATGCACTCCCACAAGAAAGGAGACACTGATAGAAAGAATTTCAAGCTTGGATGTGTATGAGAGGCATCAATAAATAAATGGAAACGTTATTTGGTAAGAGAATTGAAATACAATAAATTAAATCACAAATAATCGGACGCTAAAAGAAGTCACATTACAAGTGAAATTGGGAGAGAATCCTTTGCAACGACAAGATTTCTAAATTAGACAAAACGTTGGAAGCAGAAGGAAATGCAGACAATAGGAAGAGTAAATAGTGCCGTCTTTGGTATGATGGGGTGAAAATAGTTCCAATAGTAAATGCATTGCAGGCAAGCAAAAGGCTTAGTGCAGGAGATACATAAATATTCACATACATGCAGTGGACTTGAGATTAGAAAGAAAAATTATTTGCATTGGTTGCTGTAACTTACTTTGAAAATTTTTGAGGGAAAAAGGGGAGACTGCTATGTTTTACCAGACCTTTTGAAAGGCTCCAAGATGCGAGTCGAACCAGTCGGCTCCCAGAGGGAGTGAAGGGCATAAACGTAAACACATCCCACCTGCAAGAAAACTTGTTATTATCACCTTTTGTTTAAATTTGTGTAAAATGGTTGTGGATATTACATGTCCATTTTTGGTGTAGCTGAATCACAGTGCATGCAGGAACTGTTTGTATTTCAGGCTAAGGTTATTCTGTCTTGACATGCAATTAATGGACGTGTCTTCCATCGAAGCATCAATTAAGACTAAATACGACCGTTTCCGACAACGGAGACATGTATATTTTTTTAACAGTCAAACTAATGAAATTAAGTTTTATAACGAGGCTAAAGGTCAAAATATAAGTATATAAATAACACTGTGGTACTTTTTTTGTGACATATGACCCAGTTATTATTTCTTTCCCGATAAACAAGTTTTATATTTTTCCTCAACCGGAAACGAAAACCTTAATACTGTGAAACTCAACATTGATTTTTTGTGATTATACACGTAATGTGGTATGCTGAAAGCATTTTCATAAAAGCTCCAGTATTTATCACATCTTATCTAATGTTTTCTTTCATCTAATCTTTTAATAATCATGAAAAGTTCTACGTAGAGGTAGCAAATGCCAATACTGCAGAAATACCTCAGTTAGCGTATACTCGCTTCAGCGTACCCAGCTGCACAGGATTAAGATTTTTTTTTTTTCAGACAGTTAATTTTATCGCTTAATTTGGCCCAGATGATTAGCACAAGTCAGGAAAGGTGCCTTTCACACCTGTGTTTGAATTGGTCTCAGGTTAAAACTAAAATGCATGCAGTGCTTTTGACAGTAAATGTAGTGGTTAATCTTATCAGTGTCTTAATTCTAAGTTTCAGTATGTATAATCAGATACCTTTAGAAGTAATCAAATGTTTATGGGACAGCAAGGCTTGAAAGCCTATCCAACAAAAGAAACCATATCGTTATCAAACAAGACATCCAGACTGACCGAATGAGAACCAAAAATTGATTCAAACAGCTTACAAAACCGGAAACATGATCTTAGAGCTACAGTACATTTTCACGATATCAGCTGACCTTCAGCAAAGGAGATAACTCACCTTTCACGCAATCCTTTCGTCTTTGGTATCATTAAAAGAGTGTTCATGACGGAGACTGTCCAGGAGCTAGTAAGGTCCTGGATAGACTCGTTTTCCAGACGCCCTATGACGACTAGTTTCGTGATGCCGGATAGGAGGCGGTTTTGTGTACACGATATGACGAACTCCTTCAGGAAAGCTATTTCGTCACTCAAAACGACAACGTTAACGCCCAGAGAGGCTTTGCGAACCTGGGTGGTTGGGGCAAAAGATATTTCATCGTTATAACCAGATGATGAAACTTCTCACGTAATCTTTTCATTGTGATAAAAAAAAGCTATCGAAATATAAGTTGCAGGGCAATGTGCAAGTGCTATTTACTATGGAACCCAGTCAAGTCTTCTTTCATAATGGCACCCATAGCCTCGAACTGCAGCTCAAAATCATTTTGTAAAGACAGAACTTCATCTATGTCATTACTCATAAAGTAAGAAACAACAAAGCAAGACCTTGTCCTCTTTCAATACACGTAATTATAACCTGGGCCTGAACGACTGGGTTGCAGGGGGTACATAGTCCGAGGGTTTTAAGGCTCCAGGTAATTTCCTGTGATCTTAGGAAACTTTGGCAAAATAGAAATCTAGCGTAAACACATTAAATAAAAAGAAAATATTTCTTTCAAGTCTTTTACCTCGAGAGACAGTTTGCAAAGTACAATACAATAACAGTAGATACAACACCAAATTTCTCTTGTACTAGACGAACTTTTCTTTAGAGATCTTCTTCTTCGTTTTAACTTGCTTTTTCCCGTTTTTATATAGGGTAAGCACGATGCCTTCTTTTGAAGGACTTTGATTTGGTGTTGGGGTAGGCCGTAGCCTCGACCGGCTTCCCTGCCTGACATTGCTTAGACCCCGGTAGCAAATGTGCACATGTCTCGTACCAAATCCCCAGCTCCCTTTCTCCCAGCAGCGAGGAGAACAACGGTTAGGTTGACAGTTCGAGACGTGAGGTGTCTGTTATGTTTTTAGAAGATGTTTGAGTGGCTTTGTTTATGTGTGTATTAGTCTGTAACACCCATTTGCTCTCAGCAAACTTACCCATTGATTACATACATAATCCCGGAGCGTCTACATAGATAACAAAGTGTCCGCCTCTCTGACCAGTCGGCTGTGGATTTGTACCCGCGCCACAGACCTCTATGAAGTCCGAGGCTGCTGCTCTACCGACCGAGCCATTGAAGCTCTTGACGAACATTTCTTTAGAGATAGGTACTCTTAAAAGTGTTATTAAGTTTGCAGATTATAATAACAAAAGAGGAGAAATCGCTCAGTTAATGATGACACACTGAAAGAACATGCTCTGTAATTGTAGACCTCAGCCTATGAAAATGAGGCAATAATTTTTTACTTTGTGGCCGTCGCACTCATAAAAAATGTGGAGAGAATGGTCTTGAATGCTTACATGTTGCAAAAACTTTTTTGAAACGATTCACAGTGTACCACGTGTTCAGTTCTACATGGTGCGATTTGTTACAAAGCCGCATTGGTTGTTCTCTTCATGGTATGTCTAAAGCAAAATGTCTGGTCGTGTTAAATGTTTTTTGTAATTCTTGTCTTATCTATTTATATTTATTTATATCTATTATTGGGGAGTCTAGGAGAATAAGACCTCGAGCATCAAGTCAACAGGGCCGTCCATTCCACCCCTCCATCTTTCATTCCACTTTGGCCTAGCAGCTCATGACTTAGGCTTAGTGGACAGGAATAAGCTGACCAAGGGAGGAAAGGAGGCCTCTTACCCTTTGACAAAATTCCTCTCAGGGACCCTGGTTATACCAGCTGATTTCATTAACCCCTGTTTGACTTCATGAAATGCTTTTCAGTCTTATTCTTTCCAAAAGTCTCCTTCGACGCTAAGCCAGTTTCCTGATGATCGTTTCATGTTTGAGTCCATCAACTACTCAGTTATTACTATACCCTTGCACTTGAAGTATTTCTCGTAGGCAATGCCTTTCTTTTTATAGACGTTCACTGGCTAAACTTGCACCTTAAATTTAATCTGTAACCTGTGTTAATGTTTCACGTACTGATTTGTTTAACTTTTTCTTTTCCTCTCTTCCTCTGTTTCTCCGCAGTAGTTTTCTGATCTGGAAACTTGATTGTCTTTTTTTTTTGTATTTGTTCCTTAAAGATACTTTTCCATTACTAATACTGTATTATTAATTGAAAATTTGCCATTTTCACATTTAAAACCCATCTAGGTTCTCAGAATTTATTCCCTGATTATATGATAATCGGATATATTCCTTTAGAGGAGATATTGATAATCAGATGTCATTTGTGTATGAAAAGCCTTCACAAAAAGGAAATCTATATATATTTATTTACACTTTAAAAAGAAAGTAATTCATCACATGTTATCACAACAAATGTAATTTCTCTTTGTGGTGAAATGAAATCGTTGTTTTTGTATTATGAATTTTTCCTCAAGTGGATCTCGGTAAATTACTGAAGTGTTGCGTATTCGGTCAGCAGGTTGAAAATGGTTTGGTAGTATGTGCTCAGCGTAATAAAGGCAGATACAAGAAGTCAACATGTGCTATATTTTACATACAGGCACTTAACCGCGAATCCCCCAAACTTAAATATTTACTAAAAAAAATTTTTTTTGATTTCTGATAGAAGAGTGATTGATATGCAGTGATATTACCAGCAGCAGTTGTTATAAGACACACTATTAAAAGTTAACCTTTGACAATAATGGTAGGAATTGTTGTCAGCGTGGTAATATTAAAATTAATGGTGATATTTTCTCAGATTAAAAACTGTTAAGAGAAAAATATTACTTTTCCTGCTGAAGTAGTCAGTCTGTTGACTAGAGTACCGTTGGAGGCATCGCTCGCCATCGTGCTGAAAAGCGCCACACCGTGAAATACTTTCCCCATGATCAGTTCCTGTATTAGATATACAGTAAGTTAGTAACGATACTGTATTAAATAAAAGTCAGTAGTAATACTATGGAATATAAGACACTTGGGATGCCGGAGTTACGCTCATTGTTCACAAGAAGTGTTATGTAGGGCATTAAAAGGTAGTAATTGACGAGGTCGCTTGGGCTTCATAGTTAACGAAGTCGCTTAGGTTTGTCGTTACATCCAAGAGCTCTGATTTTTTTTTTCATAAGATTTGTCAACAGTTTTGATGAAAAATATACTTAGATTATTATTAAGTATTATTAGTAAGGATGCTCACTTATTAGCATATATGTTAGTAGATGCAGAAGTAATTCTCCAGAACTTCGCTTCTTGGAAATGGCAATTTTCTTTTAGTGAATTAGTTTTGGTACCCTTTAATCTTAATTATTTCCCGGTTACCAGGAGTTAAATACTAAGCACGGCTTGTTTATTTATTTTTTCTGTATTTAAAAAGTAAGAGGTGTGTATTTGCTCGTAAGGAACTAGTCTGGTGGAGGAATATCTGGGAAGAGTCTGGGTGAAGTAATTTTCAAATTGGGTATGGAAGCCGTATTTTTACTTGGAACTGGGGGCTAAGCACTTCTCCGTGCTTTGGGAGGCGCTTGTTTGTTGGGAGGTCTGCTTGTGTACTCATTTGAATGGGATTTACCGTCGGGATATTAGGTTTGTGTTGTTGATGGTCAACGAGGATTCATTTGGGTGTAATATGATTATTTAACATAAATTTCTATTTGGATGTGGAATACGTAACAACTTAGTTAAATATAAAAGAGAAGTGATTATTCGTTCTCTTTCGTGGCTCAGTGGAGAAGGTTCCTTGATTAAAATGTTATACTCAGAGATGCACGATGGTGTTTTTCTTATTAGGCTGTGTGAAAACAGTGTTGTGTGGTCCACGCTTGAGGTTTCGAAAACTGAAGGCTACACTGTAAAGATTTATTGCTTTCGTGTGTATTTCTGTGGTAAGTTTAATACAAAATTGTCAGTGCTTATGAAGTGTCGAATTTAGGACATGCTATTTGGCTTAATTTTAACCCGAAGAAAATACTCACTTTTAAACTGATGTACTTGAATTTGTCAACGATTAGGGTAATTAGGGATGTACTTTATTTCTACAGGTTAAAAGGTTTGTGTAAATTAAATTTTTGCTTAATATGAATTATAATTAAGCTTTGTTTTCGGTTTACCTTGTACCTGAATTTGTGTCTAGTAATGTCTAAATCACTATTACAAAATATTTATTATGCGTAATTTTTCAGTATCCACACGTGTTTGTAGCAAATAAACGAAGCTCATCGTGTGTGTGTGTGTGTGTGTGTGTGTGTGTGTGTGTGTATTTTAACTCCTGAGACATGAATGCACAATGCTTATTTTGATGTTAAATGACATTTAGGGAGAATAGACGCTCTTTAGTCTAGAAAAGAGAGAAACCCGTGAAAAATTACATCTATTTTAGAGCAAAAGTCTGTTAGAAAGCTTACCAAAGCCAGCGGCTGATATTCTCTACTGTTTCCGTCAGTGAAGATAATATGAGAATCACTACTCGAAAGTCCAACCAGTAGTAACATCTTTGCTACTCCTTGATGGGTGTCATTGTTAGCCATCAGGCTTCGGAGAAAACCTTGAGCTAAAAAATTATAATTTACAAGTATGACAGTTAGATACGGATTTTTCTTAAATTTCGGAATGAATTCTTATACTTGAATATTTACAAATTTTGTTGTTGTTGTGAATGATGTATATATGATAGAATATAAACAGAAAATGGCAACTTTTAAGGAAAATTATATATGTATATGTATATATATAATGTATATATTATATTGTGAGCGTGTTTATGTACGTTTATACATTTCACGGTCACCATCACTGTCTGCACAGTTAAGATACAGGGATTAGTTTACAAACCTTACCTGGAATCGTTGGATGAAAAGCCAAGAGGATAAGCAGGACCATTACACTTCTGAGAGAAAGAAATTCCATGTCTTGCTGTACCTTGGTCTGCAAATTATAATGCAATTCCTGAGTGAATGAGAAAAGGGGGTTTGGAAAGCAAGAGTTCATATTTAGTCATGTGCATTGAATCTGCAATCAAATATTTCATCTCTCTCTCTTTTTCTTTCGCTTTCTTATTCTTGTTCTTAATGCGACCGCCGAGTACCGTAAATAGACGAACGGATCAGAGTTGCAATTCGTACGTTTGTAGAGCAAAAAAAAAAGTAAAAAATTGAAAATTTATGAAAAAGAGAGATCAATTATTTTCATGACAACTATTTTCATGTAGCGTAAATTTTTAATGCACATGATTTTTCCCAAACGAATTCCAAGATTATGAATTTTTTTTTTTAGATAAAAACGTGACACTATTTCAGTGATCTGCGCAGATAAACAAGCCCTTTCTGCATCAAATACACATACATTTTTTTTTATCCTGACAAAATATATCTACGTAAGATGGTTGAGTTTTTTTTTTTTTTCGTTTGGTGCTTCGATCCGGTTTTCACATGACTATCCTGGATCACTTGAAACTCTCTCTTAAGTTCTCTGGACTTCCAATTTCAGGGCACAGGGTTTAACTGGCTCTCCAACTTGAAGACTCATTCATTTTAATACATTTTCGTCTATATTGATTGATTAATTTTTTTTTCTTTTTAATAAGTGAGATTCCTTTTTTCTGTATTTCCCTTTACCTACTCTTACTTCCTAATGAGCACCATATTCTTTGGAAGCTTGCATATCAGGTCTATGGCCCTGTGGGCTTGTTCCATATGAATAGGGTTCATCTTCTAAATAATAATAATAATAATAATAATAATAATAATAATAATGGGCCACAATGAGGTCTGAGAGCAGCTGAGTCTCTCTCTCTCTCTCTCTCTCTCTCTCTCTCTCTCTCTCTCTCTCTCTCTCTATATATATATATATATATATATATATATATATATATATATATATATATATATATATATATATATATATATATATATATTATATGTGTTATTAATAATTTTCAAAAATCACAGAAGATACTGGATATTCAATTTAATTGAGATCATCTGCGTTGTAGCAGAAATGAAATTACAGGGTACATTTTTGAAGCACAATTTTCTTGGCTTTTTAAACAAGTAATGAGTTGTTTAAGCAACCTGGCTCTGAAATAAAATCCTTGAATGTTCAACAGTCCCATCGAATAACTCTTTAACAATATTTTGTTCTGTGCTAGAAAGAGTGAGAGAGAGAGATTTGCTTGTCCATAGCAAAATAATAATAATAATAGTGATAATGATAATAATATCCTACATTTCTGCTCAGGGGCATGTACAGGGACAGACAGACAATAGAAACAGCACAATACACAACATTGAGACCCACGAGATAAAAAGCTATGACAGTGATCGGCTGCACCCAAACAGTTGCTGTGAGTGAGAGGCATTCACAGTAATTGTGACCGTTTCAAAAACTTCTTCACATTATTTTGGAATCTGATCATCAAGTCCCAAGCTTCTCTGTTGCGTTCTTGGAACCACAGAAAAAAAGAAGAGTGGAAGATCAAAACTAGAATTAGTGGACCCAATCGAGAAAATAAAAATGAAAAAAGGGAATTGCGCACGTAGTAAGGGGCCAAGGAATGAGAGAACTTACTGCGATCGCCTTTGAAATCAGAATGCTGGATAAAATAAAGGATAGAATGACGGAAAGCTTCGTTGTGTCTTAATATGAATGAGGTCAACTCGATTCCTCGAATCAAAGCCGAGAGTTTTTTGAGTTCCTCGGTTATTGGTGGTTGAAAGAGATACGCACATGCGCGGAAGTAACTTAGTCTCTTTGTTTTACGGAGGAGATTTTTCTTTGTTTACTTATGTATGCTAAATGTAATATTTCCTTTTAGTGACGTTATACACATACAAATGCGTACTCTTATAATTACGTTATATATATATATATATATATATATATATATATATATATATATATATATATATATATATATATATATATATATATATTATATAGATATTTATATATATATATTTATATGCATATTTATGTATCTGTATATATATGTATATGTATATACTGTATATATATGCATATGTATACACAGATATATATATATATATGCATATAGATATAAATATCTATCTATATATATATATATATGTATATGTATGTATAGGCTTATTTATGTGTGTTTGTCTGCGTCTGTGCGTGTTTGTAAAAAGGCATGTGATGCGTAACAGGTTACACACTATGTGAACATAAACTAATCAGCTAGACAGCCAATCTAGAATGGGCAATGCAGTACCGCCTAAATCGAACCCTGTTCAGAAGTAAATGTGGAATTGGCGATTGTTTCTTTTTCATGGATATATTTATTGTGAACGAAGGATGAGGAAAGCAATCCAGATGTCAGAGGTGAAAAAAAGAAGGGCAGACCCATAGATTGAGTCATAAATGCATAAAAAAGACAGTAGAATACAGAGCTATGAATTGACAATCATAGACAGAAACACACTGATGAGTATAACCTGATTTGTAATGTTGCAAGAACTGTTTTTTCGTATTTGATTGATTATTTTCAGATAAGCATCTGAATGCCGACACTCGATTTTAGCTTCTACCTGGAAACACCTTGTAAATAAGTATATTACATACTTTTATTGTTATCAAATTATTTTTGAGACTATCGGTGCTATTACTCTGTCTTTCGATGATAATAAAAAATCCTAAACAGAAACTTCCATCAGAGAAAAGGCGGCTTCCTTTGTCAACTTTTTTCTCATTTTTTTTTTTTGTCATCAATGTTATATTCATAGGAGCTTACACGCGTGAGCTTAAAAAAAAAAAAACAAGATATTCTGGTTGACAGTTGCTTTCCAAGAAATAAAAGTTTCATGAGCAAGCGTCAGGTTCGGAGTTCCTTGGAAATCTTGAGTAACATCGCTTGACGCCTCGAAGAGAAACTTGGACCATATGATTGACTGGGGATGTGTGGCAAGAATTCATAACATCACATGTGAATACAGAAGATGACATTCACTACTCTAGCCTTTGTACTCTTCTATCAACCTGTTCTTTTTTCTGTATGCCTTTTCCCATTAGAAAAGAGTGGTTTCGAAAAGGCGTTAGTTACCCTTCCGATTTTAGTAAGATTTTGCAATGAGGTTGGTAGCAACTTGCATCTGCCCTGTGAATGGTCACAGGGTGTATGGGGATTCCACTGAATGGAATATGATTAAAATGCAAAGGATAGATATTATATCCAAATGTAATAACACTTTTCTAATGATTCATAGACATAAATCTCTTATGTTAAAACTGCGGTATGTTGAATAAAAAAGTGTGCATTATATGGGCAAATATAATAAACATAAAACCAGAGTATATTTACCCAGTTGTACCTGACATCATGAGGCTCAAATCGAAGATTATTTGATAAGACATCGCGCTGAGGTTTTGGCGCAACAAAGGTTTGGGAACAATGACTGTATGGCCAATAAGACAAATCAAATGTGGTTCCACCTACCAACTGTCGGTGCCGCAGATATTCCAGGCAGTGACGCAAAAGTCGACAGGAGGGGATGTGGATTTCCGCTACTTTCAGTACATCACAAAATTTACTTGTAGAGATTTGTGTGATCTTTTCCTTTTCATTCATGGGATGGTGCTGTTCAGTCACTGTACAGTCGGAAGCCAATTATCACATTACAGGAAGAAATATTACAAGGAAAAGAGATTTTGATTAAAACACTTTAGATTTAAACAGAACTGCACGTCAGACTTGCCCAAAAAGTCTAATTTTCAATTATTTGAGGCCTTTAAAAAAAAAAAAAAATATATATATATATATATATATATATATATATATATATATATATATATATATATATATATATATATATATATGTATATATATATATATATATATATATATATATATATATATATATATATATATATATATATATATATATATATATATATATGTGTGTGTGTGTGTGTCACGTGTGTGTGTGTATGTGTGTGAACATAAGCCCAGATATTAGCTTGATTGGAGGAATCAAATTCGGAGATCGAATGTTTAGATTATAATGCCTATTTTGGTTAACGAGAGTCTAATGACATCAGATTCGTCTTCAATATGATACCATATCTAACTATGTTGTTTTCTAGCCCTTTGCAGAATATGTACCATAAAACCACATGATTTAGTTCAGCGCAGGAATTTATAGTAGCATATTATTTCTCAGTACCTGACAAGTTGTATTAGTATATTGTAAAAGGCTTAATGTACAAAGTGTCATGCCAGGATGGAATAGTCTCTGAAGATCAGCATCTATCCTCGTAAGATATAAGTTGGTATGCAAAGCGTAGGAAGTGAAATTCGGGATTCATAGAGTTATTCAGGAGTAAAAATAATGTTGCAGATGATGGGAAAAAGAGAAAGGAAAAAACAGCCTGTTAAAGGATGCAAATGAAGAAATTGCTCAGCCAGTTCTCACGCATGGTGGTGAAGAGCAACCTTGGGAAGCAACTGAAAACTTCTTCAAATAAATTATCTGCAAATATCGGGTCACCGACAGGATCCGCTACCTTCAGAACAACACCTCTACAGCTTTTATTGGAAATCAGTGTATTTTGACTTTTACATATTTTGTGTACTTTTCGTATTGTTTTCTAGGCAGGCTAATAGTTTGTTTAATTTATTGTTGTTAAGTTAGGCTACTAAATCGTATAATTCGGAGTTTATTTGCACAATTGTTAAGTACGATTAAAGCAAATGTTTTTGTTAATTTCCTACTATTTATTCTCGTGCGTTGGAACAGGCTAAGCACATGCTTGGCACATTATAAGATATACAGTCTTTAAATCAAGAAGATTGTTCTCCCTTTTATCTTTTTTTGAGTTTTGTCTTTGGTGCAGTGGTTTTCGAATATACTGATGGAAATGGCGTGTTACGTTTTCACCCTGTCTTTTCATTTGCCTGACAAAGCCCGGTCTCACCTGAAAAAGTTTTCGGAATCTAAACGCCCATTTTTTTCACACTTGTTCATTTGTTTGACACTCGGCAAGTGAATGCGCCGGAGGGCTGACCTGCCGAATGTCACCAAGCCACGGAGGAAAAGGTAATGCCAATCAGAGACGTGTTCACGTCCTGAAATATTATTGCTAAGAAAGAATTTTTAAGTGTTTTTTTTTTACATTTTTGTTCACCGGATTTACCGGCATTGAGCGAGCGAAAATTTTTTGCAAACATTCTCTATGACTTTTTAGGTGGAAGTGAGAAATGTACTTTACTTTCCTACTAAAATACACATTATTTGCATTAAAAACTCTCTCTCTCTCTCTCTCTCTCTCTCTCTCTCTCTCTCTCTCTCTCTCTCTCTCTCTCTCTCTCTCTCTCTCTCTCTCTCTCTCAGAAAATATAATACCTGAGTAAATATGTATCTGTGTATCTCGATATTGCCCTGTGAGCGACATTGTGCGACAAATTGTCGTACAATGTCTGTATGACTTGCCAATTCTGGATAGTAGAAAGCGAGAAATTTACTTCAGCATCCCACTAAAACTTCCCATTTTGTACGGTAGGAGCTTGTTCGGTCTCCAAAAAAATATAAAAAATATCAAAAAAGTAAATATATATGTATCTCGATATTTTGAACTCGTTATCACAGGTGCACCATGCCAACTAGTATACATATAATATTTTATGCTTCTTGACATATTTTTACTGTGTATTTTCGGAAATATGAAATTATATAAGTAGGTAACAGTTCCAAACAATAAACCATCTCATTTGTGCAGGTTGTCAACTAGTATATTTCAATACCAAATTAGTTACAGTTTGGTACTGAAAAATGTGTTTGGTGTTGAAAAACAAAATTTGGTATTCTAGTATTAAAAATCTTAAAGTTTGGTATTAAAAATGAATCTGGTGTATATTTTCTAATAACATTCCCCATTTCAGTAAAAGAAATATATGTATCAGTGAGATGGCTATACTTTTTTCTTTTCCTTATTCTACTGTTATGTACCATTGCCTCTTGCTCCACGCGGCATGCCCTCAGCTTTGGAGTCATCCAAAGTTTGTTTACAGATTATAGACAGCGGTGGTGGGTGATTTTAATGTTAGAAGCAGCCTGAATCCAG
Organism: Macrobrachium rosenbergii; assembly: GCF_040412425.1. Taxonomy (NCBI): domain Eukaryota; kingdom Metazoa; phylum Arthropoda; class Malacostraca; order Decapoda; family Palaemonidae; genus Macrobrachium; species Macrobrachium rosenbergii. Next base: position 6,311,941 of record NC_089751.1, read on the forward strand.
AGTTTCCCAGCAATGTTGCCAGATCTACAGAAATTTTTGTATTTTTACTGGATTTTTTGCAAATCTACAGAAATACAGCATTTTTCTCATTTTCGTCATAAATCTACAGGATTTCGTTGTACACGACTCAGAAATTCTCAAGAAATTGTCGTGATGGAGCAGCAGTCTTGAAATATTAATTCCTGTCCATCTAAAAATAAAGTTGGCATGTCACTTTCGAGAGATCATGGAATAGAATCACAAAGTATTCAAGTATTTCGGCAGCGTTGTTTGTCATTTGACATTGAAGCTGCCAGTCAGATATTGAAGAGATTTTCTTTTAATAACCCAGTCTTTCAAAAATCAGAAGCACTAAACCCTGCGGTCGTGAAAAGTAAGGAAATAAATTCTCTTGCACCTCTTATGGCAGCTTTCCTATCCTCGTCTTTTGTCACTGACAACATGGTGCAAGGCATTGATGATGAGTGGATGTTACTGCTAGCTCTTCGTTGGGTGAGTCGGTAGAGCTGCGGACTGGCACTTGCTGGGCCGGAGTTCGATTCCCCGGCCGGCTGATGAAGAGTTAGAGGAATTTATTTCTGGTGATAGAAATTAATTTCTCGCTATAATGTGGTTCGGATTCCACAATAATCTGTAGGTCCCCTTGCTAAGTAACCAATTGGTTCTTAGCCACGTAAAATAAGTCTAATCCTTCGGGCCAGCTGTTAATCAGCTCAGTGGTCTGGTAAAACTAAGGTATACTTAACTTTTAAGCTCAGAGCTACTGTCTAGATCTAGTGATGAAATGGCAGTTAAATTCTGGATAAAGGTAAGAGATGCAAAGTTTGGGAACGGAGACCCCCTTTTTCCTCTTTTATCCAACTTCATGTTAAACTTGCTGTGTCTCTGTCTCTGTCTCCCGCACTCAAGTGCAACGGTTGAAAGAGTATTTTCGGCCGTGAATAGGCTCAAAACTAAATTGAGGAATAGGTTAGCCACAGAAACCATCAATGGAGGGTTGCACACGAAAATATTTCTAAGTAATATAATCTACCAGTAGGTAAGTCATTACTAGATAAATTTAATAGCAGCAGGTATACGTAGGGCATTACTAAGGATACTGAGGAAAGTGATGAGGGTTATACGGTAATCAGCAACAAATCTCCCAGAAGATTGTAGTAATTATGAGTGCATAGTACAATAGGTGAACTAATATTTTTGTTTTTCTAATAACTTTTAAAGTACCTATATCATTAAGAGGTACAGCCAAAATTGTTCATAAGCATTGAATATTTATTTTCATTATTGTCATTCTTTGTAGGCCTAAACTGTTTTGCATTGTTGCATTATCAATTTCTAAAATGATGGTGAAGTGTGTCTGGTAAAAGGACTAACATTTATATTATTTATGCAAATTTATGTATAGGCATTACCTAGATAGTGTTGCAGCATTTCACATAATTTTCCAAAGTTATGTTAAAGTGTTTCTGTATATGTAAAAGGATCAAATTTATGCAGTTTTTGCAGTTATGTATCAGTAATTTCAAATGTTTGTATTAGATAGCAAATAAATTAAGTATGAGTAGTCTAACGAAATTTCATTAAATCTACAGGAAAAAAATGAACAAAATCCACAGAATTTTGCCAAGGGCATCTGGCAACACTGTTTCCCAGTCTTACCGAAGATCACAGTTTGTAAAGGTGTGCGTGTAAAGTGATTAAGAAATGTGTGGACCTTTTTGATATATATATATATATATATATATATATATATATATATATATATATATATATATATATATATATATATATATATATATATATATATATCTATATATATATATATATATATATATATATATATATATATATATATGTATATATATATATATATGCAAGCATATATAAGCAATTTTATTAATTTGGTATTGAAACATGAAATTTGTTATTATATGATGGTCGATTTGGTATTGTTTGACTTGCAAGGGTTGGCAACCCTGCATTTGTGTTTAGTAACTTTTTCTGGTTCAAGCATTATCCTACTGCTGTGTGACGCAGTTTCTTTTCGGATTTTCTTACTGTGTAGTGCCTTCACGCAATTCCATTTCCATAAGCAAGGAAAGTACCATCCTTGTGAGGGAGAAATTTTGAACGTTTGCGTCTCGTAAGTTTGTTACAAGAGAAGGACGAAGCAAACTGGAACTGTCTCGACGCCTGCTGGGATTAGGAACAACACCAGAACGCCCATATCTAAGTAAGGGATTTGTTTTCTTGCATTAGGATATTCTAATTGGTGATTACTCTTTTTCATAACATTAATAATTATGTAAGAAAACAAAGCTTGATTCTACTGCAGTGAGTTGTCGTCTGACTCGTGACTTGTGTAGGCTTGGTTGTTCAGTGTTTGTTTACTTTATCCTCGCAGTTGTTTATTTATCTGCCTCTCAATATCTGAACGGAAAACATGTACAGCGGTAGCGTATATAGGTTATTTAGAAAATTTATATTGATAGCATATACTTTTATAGGTTATGAAGAAAACTTTAGGGTGAGTGTAAAGTGATGGGAACAAACCTTTCCTCGAATACAATGCCTGGCCTAACCTCATTAGGGCATTTATTTTTATAACTTCAAAAAAAGTTTTGGGTAATCCTAAGCCGGCTGTCATGCGGTGAGCTAGACTGTGGCAATTGGCGTTTTTCCATGTTATTTTACTTGCTTTACAAGAATTTAAAGGGTATTTTGTCGGCCGGCTGTAACTAAACTGTAATTGACCTTTGAAGACTACACGACTTGAATTACCTAACGCTGGATAGGTCTAATCCGGCATTCATGCAAGCCCCCAGTAGCCAATACAGCAAAATTGTAAACAGTAAACACCTCTGGAGTACGTTAGGGTGGTATTTTTAGGGGTGTTTGCTGGTTACAATTTTGCCGTATTAACTATGGAGAGGGGGCTTGCTGCGGAATGCCGGATTAGACCTATCCAGCGTTAGGTAATTCAAGTCGTGTAGTCTTCAAAGGTCAATTACAGTTTAGTTACAGCCGGCCGACAAAATACTCCTTTAAATTCTTGTAAAGCAAGTAAAATAACATGGAAAAACGCCAATTGCCACAGTCTAGCTCACCGCGGACAGCCGGCTTAGGATTACCCAAAACTTTTTTCGTAAGTTATAAAAATAAATGCCCTAATGAGGTTAGGCCAGGGCATTGTATTCGAGGAAAGGTTTGTTCCCATCACTTTACACTCACCCTAAAGTTTTCTTCATAACCTATAAAAGTATATGCTATCAATATAAATTTTCTAAATAACCTATATACGCTACCGCTGTACATGTTTTCCGTTCAGATATTGGAGAGGCAGATAAATAAACAACTGCGAGGATAAAGTAAACAAACACTGAACAACCAAGCCTACACAAGTCACGAGTCAGACGACAACTCACTGCAGTAGAATCAAGCTTTGTTTTCTTACATAATTATTACCTAACGCTGGATAGGTCTAATCCGGCATTCCACGGCAAGCCCCCCCCCCCGTAGCCAATACAGCAAAATTGTAAACAGTAAACACCTCTAGAGTACGTTAGGGTGGTATTTTTAGCGGTGTTTACTGGTTACAATTTTGCCGTATTAACTATGGAGAGGGGGGGGGGGCGCGGGCTTGCGGCGGAATGCCGGCTTAGACTTACCCTGCATTAGGTAATACGAGTCGTGTAGTCTTCAAAGGTCAATTACAGTTTAGTTACAGCCGGCCGACAAAATATTACTTTAAATTCTTGTAAAGCAAGTAAAATAACATAGGAAAACGTCAATTGCCATGGGCTAGCTCATCGCGGACAGCCGGCTTAGAATTACCAAATTTTGCACTGATAGCATATAGCCTACTATTTTTTATAGATAGCATATATTATTTTTATAGGTTATGGAGAAAACATATTGATAGCATATATTAGTGGATTTTTCTTTTGAAAAAAATTTTGCACAATATATATATATATATATATATATATATATATATATATATATATATATATATATATATATATATATATATATATATATATATATGAATATATTTTACTGTAATATAACCATATAATATGAAGATAAAAAAACCCATAAAACACTATTTGAACGTTACAGCCATATATATCAAGCACTTCTGTGCCCCTGTTCACTGGTAAAATAGGGGAGATGATGCGTTACAAGTGTACATATACTGCTATACCTGCATATGCTTTGTATATAGCATATACTCTTGTAATACATCATGTGTCCATATTTTACCAGTGAACATGGGCACAGAAGTGCTCAAAATATATGGTTGCAGCATTCAAATAGTGTTATATATATATATATATATATATATATATATATATATATATATATATATATATATATATATATATATATATATATATATATATATATATATATATGTATATATATATATATGAAAATTTCAGGGCATATTTTCTTATATGACAGAATAGTTTTTGTGCAAAAATCAGCCTTCCAACTCTCATAGTGTCGTAGTTATTGCAAAATAACCATAAATTTTTTTCTTTTGCCATTTTCTCAAAACTTAGTTTTTTAAAAGATAAACGCTTATAACTCCAAGAAGACTGAACCAAATTCAATGAAACTTTTACAGAGTGTAGTATAACTATATATCTTGATTTCATACAGTTCCTCATTGGGTGGGTGGGTTCCATTCTCAGCTACCACTCTGCTGGCCCCGTGTTCGATTCTCCTACTGGCCAATGAAGAATTAGAGGAATTTATTTCTGGTGATAGAAATTCATTTCTCACTATAATGTGGTTCGGATTCCACAAGAAGCTGTATGTCCCGTTGCTAGGTAACCAATTGGTTCTTAGCCACGTAAAATAAATCTCATCCTTCGGGCCAGCCCTAGGAGAGCTGTTAATCAGCTCAGTGGTTTGGTTAAACTAAGGTATACTTAACATGATTTCATACACAGGAAATTTATTTTAGAGTGAAAAATTTTTTTGCATATTTTTTAAAAGTTTTGAAATCTCTTTGCCAAGTGCAAAAAAAAAAAAAAATTAACTTAAAAGTCGAATTTCTAAATTTTCCATGTAGGAAATTTTTGTTATTAGTTGAAGATTAAGTGGTAAAAATTTGAAGCAAATCTCTTCATTCATAAGGAAGCTACAAGCACTTAGTTTATAATGGGGCCTTATGGAGTCAGCGGTTCCCTTAAGTTATGGTGGACGGTAATAAAATCACAAAAATAAAGTCAAAGAAAAAAGTCATAATTAATTTTATGGCAAAGTTGTTTTGTGGTAAAAATCATTAGGACAAATTATATTGCGTAAACTTTTTGTATATTTTTTCTGTAAATGTTCTGATGTGTAAAACAAATAAATACAAAGAATTGAATAAAATTATAGGATACATCCTAGATAAATAATATCGATGTAGTAAGCAAAAACTATTGCAATGGTATACAGTGAACCCCCCGTATTCGCAGGGGATGCGTCCCACACACCCCTGCGAATAGGTCAAATCTGCAAATGCTTAAAACCCCTCTAAAAACACTTAGAACTGCCCATTTTGATAGCTTAAACCAAGAAAAACCCTGTAAAAATGCTTATACCTGAGTATTTTAATAGTTTTATCACAAAAAGTGCATTTATTCATGAAAATTATATAAAAATACAGTAATTAGTGAATATTTCTCAGTGAAAAATACCGCAAATGGGCGAATTTTCCGCGAATGTTGGCTAGATATGTTCCACGGAGAAATCCGCGAATGCGTGAGTCCGCTAACCATGAGAACGCGATTACGGAGGGTTTACTGTACTTGATAATTACTGCAAATGAAAGATGATTCCTTGAGATGCACCAAAAGCAATGATAATGATGAAGTAGAAACATTTATTTTTGTGGATGAAACCTTTTAAGTACATATGGAATAAAGCCACATGTACTGAAAGTATCAGTAAAGTATACTGTCATGTGAATGTGTCTTCATTTTAATAATTTCAGGGAGTATATACATAGCAAAAGTAAGCTACAATGACTTACTGTTCCTTACTTGACCTAGACATACTGTACATACACAGTTGGCGAGCTGCATGGTCTTTCCTTCAACGTTAAACACTCAAGGGGATGGGGTTCTGTCACGCTCGAATTTATTCTGGAATTCGTAGCGAAAACTCAGAATCCGTCTGTCCCTGACTCCAGATTCAAATCTTTTTCGATCCCCTCCTTAGAGGACTTTGTTGGTAGTAATTCAGATGAGATGCTACTGTGTCCAGTTAGGATGCTGTGGTACTACCTTAAGAGGACTCAGCAGCTCAGGCCTAAGTGTCAACAACTCTTTGTTAGTACTGGCTCGACCAAGAAAGAGGTGTCCAAGAACACCATTTCTTTCTGGCTTTGAGTGGCAATTAAACAAGCGTACTCTACGTCAGACGAGGTGGATGGGAGTACATACTGAGCAAGAGCTCATGAGGTCAGAGACATTGGTCTGTTCCTCGCATTCAGGAAGAACCTGCCAGTTTCACAGGTACCAAGGACAGGAGTGTGGTTGTGACAGACCACATTCACCTCCTTCTACCTTTGGGACGTTGCCCATAGGTCGTTGGACACTTTTCCCTTGGGTTCTGTGGTGGCTGCTCAACAAGTTGTGTAGCTCACCCAGCTCCCTTAGAGGGGCATGTAGCATCTCGCTTAAGGTGTATGGTTGCGGAAGAGAGAGAGTGTGAATGACTGGCTCCTCCCTTTCTCTTTCATATCTTTCCTCTCCCAGTGGGTAGAGGGACAGTTGGCAAGCTGTCACATGCTGGATGGGCCTGCAGTGCAGGTGGAGAAGATTCTATACAAATTAAATCTCATAGAAACAGCTACAGTATTATTATTTTCACTAATAATAGTTGTAATGATAATAGTAACAACAATACTGATAATGCACCATGATCATAATCAGAATGCATATTAACGAGCACACTGGCCAACACTGACACAACAGCATGTAACATCTTGAGAGGTTTCAATATAGAAATGAAAAAAACCCTCCCTTGAGTACCCTTCCCTTTGCAGGCACTAGGGCTTCTGTCCAGATAGGAGACCTTCCTCTGGGGATATCTCCCTCAGAAAAACCCAGGGCTCTTTGCCCTGCTGGAAGGCCTTCCTTTGGTTATGCTTTCACCTTAAATTTCAAGTTGACCTATTTCGGGTCTGCCTTCCCCAAGAGAGCCTGGATACCTCACCCAGCTGGAAACCTCTCTTCCATGGCTGTCTTCCATGGGAAACCCAATGGTGCCAGCCATCCAGACTGGAAGATCTCCTCTTGGGCTGACATTCCCAGGGGACTCCACGAGCACCTGCAAGGGCTAGAGACCCATCAAAAGAATGCCTTCCCTAATAAACCTTGGCCCCTTACAAAGTGCAGATGCTTTTTGGCCTGACAGGAACCCTGACTCCCTCCTGAGAAGACAGCCATGGAGGACTGCCTTCCTGGTAATGGTGCCTGACTTCCTCTGGGAGACATTCCAGGGGAGGGGCTAGAGACTCTTCTTCAAACTCCTTTCCTGGGAATCCTGTGGTTAGGTCAATTATGAAGATGCTTCCCAGCCTGGAAGGAGCCCGACTATCTCTTCAGAAGGCAGCCCTGAAGGATGACCTCCTGCTTGAGGATGTCTTTCCTAGGAAGCCTTAGCCTCATTTGTATTTTGAGGCCCGCCTCCAGTTATACTTCCTAATATGGGAGGGCTCTTGCCTCCCTCTTGGGAAGGCAGACCCAGAGCAGGATCTCACTGGTGGGGTTGCCCTAGCTCTCTCTGCGAGGGCATCGCAGGGGTATGGGCTTGAGACCCTCCTCAAGGTATCCCTTGCCCAGGAATCTTGACCCCCACCACTGTGGTGAGGCACTCTTATACAGGGGTGATTCTCAGTCCAGCAGGAATCCTGTCTTCCTTCCATTGAAGGCAGCTCCAGAGCTTGGGTGCCCCAGCTCTCTCTGGGAAGGCATCTCTGGGGTTAGAGACCTTCCTTGAGGGACCTCTTACTGAAGGGACATTGGCTCCCCATCCCCTCAGTAAGGACCTCCTCCAGGGATGTTTCTCTGCCTGGCAAGAGCCCTACCTACTTGGAAGGCAGCCCTGAGGAAATCTTTCTTAGTGGGCTCCCTAGCTCGGATACTGCTAATGGGATATCTTCCCTAGGAAGCCTTGGCCCCTACCCCCAAGGTGAAGTTATTCACCAGTGATCCCACAGAGCCTGGCAAGAGCCCTGCCTCCCTCCTGGAAAGGCTGCCCTAAAGAAGGCCTCCTTGCTGGGAGTTCCCTGGCTCCCTCTGAAAATGAATCTCTTGGGGGCATCTCCTGACTTTTATGTGTTTTGTTAAATGCTGTAGTTGGCTAATTTTCATAGTATGCTACACTAAGGACACTGGAATCACATTTCTAGATAGCAAGTCCTCTTTGAGGACCCCAGCCATCAAAACAGGCTCCCAAGTTCCAGAAGCTTGAATAATGTTAATCTCTTTTTTTGCATTTCTCATATGGCTTCCATTTCACAAGTTCACTTTTTACACAAATGTAAGAACCATATTATAAGTTATAGCACTTGCCTATTGGACATAGTTTATATAACAATCATTTTTGTGGTATTTTATAAGTTTAAAGTTCATTTTCATTTGAGCTTAAAATTCTTCCAGGATAAGCATGTATCCACGTTTTTTCAGTAGTCAGGATCTTGTTAATCTGGTGGTTGTACCTCCTTTTGACTTGAAAGTTCATTTAACCCCAGTTTTACTTAATTCAAGTAGCATATTTTCTTTTCATTTCAAAATTCGTGAAGTATATGCTTGAACTTTTGTTTTTACATGGTTAACGAATAGCTTGGTATCATCAGGCTTACACTGAGTAGGTCGTACATAACCACGGTCTAGAAAGATTCTAGACGTTCACATAATTATCTTGTCAGCCAGACAGTTCATGTAGATGAGCCATTGACTAACCAACATCAAGCAATTGATTATTGGCAAGCCAGTGATCAGATCACGGTCCTTAGGTAACAAATAAATGTGACCTACATCCCCACTTTAATCCTTTATGGCTGCCATTGTGAGCAAGAGCCTGTGTTGGCATAAGGACAGCTTAATCTAACAAATAACAAGAAGTTCATTCTCACCCTTCACTGTGTCTTATTGTGACAATATTTTGTGCTTTACGACGAAACTTTAATATTAATAGTATATTGTTTTTGCTTTACAGTGCATATTGAATGAATTACCAGTATGCATCTGTAACTGTGATCAACAGTGAACTGCCTGATGTTCATTTGCAATATAAAATAGTTCATTGTTGATCACTTTCGTCAATAGTCTCTCTCTCTCTCTCTCTCTCTCTCTCTCTCTCTCTCTCTCTCTCTCTCTCTCTCTCTCTCTCTCTCTCTCTCTCTCAAACTTTTGATTAAAAGGAACCTGGAAATTAATGAAAAATTATCTTATTTTGCAATTCTCTTTTATTAACCTGTAACTGTATGCTATTTGTTATGTCAGGCAAAAATGTTTTGCTAATAGTGCTGTATTGTGCAATTTTCGCCATAATGGGGAATCGATCAGTTATGAGGAAAATGTTTTAAAAAATGTTCCAGTCTTTATCATATCTCTTTGTTTTAGTACCAAATGCTCCCTAGTTTCAAGCATAACTCTGGCAAATCAAAATATTCCATCAAGAAGATGATTGCCGCAAGGTAAACTCCAATTCCCAAAATTAATAGTGGCCCCTGGAAGTGAACTATGGTGAGCGACTTGAGCTCTTCTCCGCCGTTAGATGTGGTACTCTGAAACTGTGTATCAGTGTTTCCTTGTTTTAACTGATTCGTCATCAATTCTAGGAGGCTATTCTCTCTTCCCAATCTCCTTGCATCTTCCAACCAGTTGTGAATCCACTTGTCATAGAATCCCCCCTGAAAAAGACCAAATCAGTGACAAAGTGCATTTCTGTCAATCATTGTTTGAAGAAATTTTAAAAGAAATATTTGTTCACCTCTTGAACCGTTTTATTTTGATTTACATAAGGTAAATTAAAAGGAAGAAACTGCAATATTATAGTAAAAAAAAAAAGACCATGTTATTGAAAAATTTTAAAATGTTATTTCATCAAGTGCAGCACACACCATCAGTTTTATCTTTGTCAGTATGATTATAGGTTTAAAAACAAATTGACTGAAAACTTCAAAAGAAATTTATGCTACAGTCCAGCTATACAGTAGACCTTGAATCAAAACTAATATAATTTTTTTCATTTACTCAAGTAATTATGGAAATGTCTCGTTTTGGCCATAAAATCATATCTGGAAATCTTGTCAGAAACTTGTGAAGCCAGAGGGATATGATTTTCTTTCCAATTCTCTGGAAGCTTCCTTTCATCTAAAATAGCAAGTTTACTAAGGACTTTGTTTACTTGAAAAACTTGCCATTAATATCTCCATGTTTAGAATCTGCCTTTTTATAGTCTATCTGTTAATGAAAACTATATATATATATATATATATATATATATATATATATATATATATATATATATATATATATATATATATATATATATATAAATAATATACTATAATGGTATGTCTTATAATATGTATGTTTTTTGTAATTTTCATATATTCTCTCTTGTCTTTGGCATGTGCTGTGTTGAGATATCAGGTCTCAGATCATGAAAGGGTTAGTTGACTGTGATTTTAGAGATAATATAAATTTTCCTGTTAGGCTCTTGTGTTTGGACAGCTGAATGTTTGTTCAGGTGTCAAGTGTGTGACCACGGTATTTGTCCCTTTATGCAAAAGAGGCCCCAAACCACTTAGTTGTCAACTAAAAGGGAGATGAGATGACAGGTTTAGATAACAGTGGCTGGTCTAAAAGTTTGTTGTTTGCACAAGTGTGAACACAGGAAATCCTCTAAAGAGATGTGGGATGACAGGTTTAGATAAGCTGCTTACTCCAGAGGCCTTTTCTGTTTGAACAAGTGTGCATACAGGAAATCCCCTCTACATTTAAAAAGGTGTATGCTGACAAGCCCAGAGAATAATTCCCGAGATTATTTTTCCTCCTCCAGGGGAAAAAACCGTTTGTTCCTTTTTTTTTCCCAGGGAAGATTCCCAGAGTGACCCATTTCAAAAAAATGCCTAACTGGCAACATAAGTTTATTCTCATAGTAGAGTTTTGGGAAACTGATCAGTCCAGACAGAGACTGTAGAGTTTGGTTAGGTTTTGTCTTTCTCTCTCTTATCCCTCTCCTCCTTCAGAGGAGAGTAAAATTTACAACATAGCAGATTTGGTGTGGTCTCTATTAAAATGTGTATCTTTCTGAGGTCTTACTTTAAGAAAGTGTAAAATAAGTGTAATGGCGCCTTAGATAAAAAGTTTGTTTCTGCTGCAGGAAGAGTTTTGAAAAATTGTTCAGAAACTTGTATCAGGTAAAGTGGTTTTTTACCTAATTTTACCATGGTAAAAAGATAGAAACTTTAAAGAGATTTTGCCTTAGTGAAATTATTGTTGATAAACCTTTTGTTCATTTTTGTATGTTCTTGTTTTTACATTTTTTGTGTGTTCTTGTGTTTACAATTTCATAGTTTTACCCAAACTTTTGTGATGGTGATTTAACATTTATTTATTATTACTTAGCATTTTACATATGTTGATACTTTAATATTGCACACTTGATTAGATTGTCATTTGTTAAGATTTTTTTTTTAAATCTCGAGTAAATCTTAATACCTGTAGTTTGAATTTTGCTTAGTTAACATAATTTCTTGATAAATTACAGTTTTGTGAATTAATCTTGTTTAAGAATTAATTAAATCTTGTGTTGTTTTCAAGTAATGGTAAATTTTTTTCAGATTGTGAATTCTAATTATAACTTTTGAAGTTAGAAATAAATTTTTGTATTTAAATTTTTAAAAACACAGTGTTTCATTTTTGACCACCAGTGAATAGGGTTATTTGTGTGGGCATATGACAAAGTGATAGACATGTTTTGTTCTCCTCCAATGAATTGAAGTGAATGAAGACCAGGGAAATAATTATAGTTGTTTGATGGAGTGATGCCTTTTTTTATCTAGTATATCTCAATACCTGACACATAACTTGATAAACCTAGTTGATATTTCAAGTGATAAGCAAGTTTTAAGGGATCACTGTTACCTTTAGAGTGTTCAGTCGTAATTTTATTGGTATGAGGGTTCAGGTATCTGGCTGAAGTGAGGTAAATTTTTGGATTTTGTGACTATTCGTGTAATAACCAGGTACTTGGTACTCTTCATGACAGTATATATACAGTATATGTATATATTATATGTGTGTGTGTATATATATATATATATATATATATATATATATATATATACATACACACAAGTTGAAAACGGTTGCTATAAAACCTAATAGACAGTGGCAAGCTTAGGGGAAGGACAATTCCTCATTCCTTTCAAAGTACTTTATTCAGTTGACGTTTCAAGTCTCATTTTCAAAGCTATAAAACTTAAAGAACAAACATTAAAAACAGACTCAGGTTAAAAACAGAAAAGTTTTAACATAAAAATTTTAAAAAATTGAAGCATGATAGGAAGGAACAAAGTTTACCAAAGAGTGCTGAAGGCACTTTTTGGTAAACTTTGTTCCTTCCTATCGTGCTTCATTTTTTGTAATTTTTGTTGAAACTTTGAAACTTTTCTGTTTTTAACCTGAGTCTGTTTTTAATGTTCGTTCTTTTATTTATATAGCTTTGAAAATGGGACTGATAAGCCTTGAAACTTCAGCTGAATAAAGTACTTTGAAAGGAATGAGGAATTGTCCTTTCCCCATGCTTGCCACTATATATATATATATATATATATATATATATATATATATATATATATATATATATATATATATATATATATATATATATATATATATATATATATATATATATATATATATACATATATATATATATATATATATATATATATATATATATATATATATATATATATACATATATATATATATATATATATATATATATATATATATATATATATATATATATATATATATATATATATATATATATATATATATATATATATATATATATATATATATATATATATATATATATGTATATATATATATATATATATATATATATATATATATATATATATATATATGTATATATATATATATATGTATATATATATATATATGTATATATATATATATATATGTATATATATATAATATATATATATATATATGTATGTATGTATGTATGTATGTATGTATGTATATATATATATATATATATATATATATATATATATATATATATATATATATATATATATATATATATATATATATATATATATATATATATATATATATATATATATATATATATATATGTATATATATATATATATATATATATATATATATATATATATATATATATATATATATATATATATATATATATATATATATATATATATATATATATATATATATATATATATATATATATATATATATATATATATATATATATGTATGTATGTATGTCTATTATGTATACTGTTTATATATATACACATATATAGATTTATACAGTACACCTATATCAATCAGGTACTTGAGGGACCTGACCTCCTCCTAAGCAAGAAAACTGATAAGTACCGGTATGTGTTACCTCTTTGCAGACCTGCATTGATATAGTATATACAACAGGGTTTTCAACTTCCTTCCGTTCCCCATATACTCTTGTGTAATACATTTCTGACATTGAAAACCTCTATGCATATAAATTCTGTAATCCTCTTGCGATGCTGTATGTAACTTTGGGTGTACAGTGGAGAAGTCCCCCCACCTCCCTTTGCCCGCAAGAACTACATGATCTCTTTCATGTTGGTACTTTTCCAATGTTTCCTTTCCAGTAACAGTAACCTTTTGCTTATGCTGATTTTCCTCCAATCTCCTTCGATTCCAGTGCAAGCATAAGTCGTCGCATGAATCCGCTCCAAGAAGCTACCTTTTCTGAACTCCATTGTAGCTTCTTCCTTTATAATAAAAGCAAGTGGCTCAGAGCTGAATTCTCCCGATTCACCTGCTACAGTCTTTACTCTAAATCTAGTGTTGTGGAAAGGAACATCACTTGGCTTAATGGGCCTTTCTGGTACGCCCTGCCTTCATGATGCCCAGTTACCCTCTGCTTTCATAATGCCCATTTAACTGTTTGTCTTGGTAATCTGTCAAATGCCTTTTTAAGACCCACAAATCTCTTCATGTGCGTACTTTTCCTGTAGTTGCTAACTGACAATTTTTATCAGCCTCTCCTCCAGCACCTTTTCATAATATGCCTCAATAGTCATATTCCTCTGTAATTTTCACAATGCACTGCATTCCCTTTCTCTTTTGTATGCCATTCATGAAGGGCTCTTTTCCAACTCTTCTATTGCTATCTCTTTGTTCTTCAGGCTTTCATATATTGTAGCAAGCTCATGGATGACCAACATTCTGGTGAATTGCATTAGACCACTTCCTATTCTGGGTGGTCATGGGGTCTCCTATTTTTCTGTTCTGAGGGCCCTTTAACTTTTCAGGTTTTATATTCTTCACTGGTCCCTTTATTATCCGGGCATTCTCTATTTGGTCTTCATCTGTTCATTCTGATGGTTTCCTAAACTCCTCATTTATTTGCTTAGCCCCTTTTGCATGTTTTTCATCTCTCTTCAGCCACTTTCATACCCCATAATATTATCTCATTTCCCTTTATCTGATTTCCCTTTCCTTTGTTGTGATTTTAATCCAGTTCCTCACAGTTCCTCTTTGGTCTTGCCTTTAAGCTTCCCACTTCTTGTCTCTGCAAAAATCCCCATCTTCCCTTTGCGCATTTTGATTTCACCACCGTGCTTATTTCTCTACATTGGCGCACGCACCCCCCCCCCCCCACCCATGACGACTCGCATACATCTTCTGTTGCCATTTGTATTCCCTTTCAGTAATTTCCACCAACCACTGGTGTGTAATATATGTTGTCATTTTTCCATAATACTTTTTTATTTGTTTATTTTTCGGTCTCATGGTTTTTGTTTTGACTGAGTCTGTTATATTATTTCCATCTCTCACATTTGCATTATTATATATATATATATATATATATATATATATATATATATATATATATATATATATATATATATATACATACTGTATATATACTTTATATATATGTAAAGTGCATGAGTAAAATACATAGTTACATGCATGCACATTTATCGCATTAAAAATCAAAATGTCTAATTTACAAAGATACTAACAAACGAACCTGAAGGTATTCCTACCTCTTGAAGAGTTAAAATAACAGAGTCAAAATTCTGCTTGAAAGGTGCATCATGTGGAATTGGCCAAGCATAGAACCCAGGCATCACTCCCTCCCGACCGATGTAGAATAAGGAGGAGCCATCTGCTTTTGTATAGTGAAGAGCGAGTTGATGCTGAAGAAAACGTAGAGAATCGATGTGAGGATATCTGGAAAAGATAAAACAGACTACAACCTCTTTTTAGTTATTTATGCTTCATTTGGTCTTACCTATTCCTGTGAAGAATGTTATAGTCGTGAGTGTTGCTGCAAAGAAAATTGTTCTAAGATTGTATGTAAATTTTTATTCATATCTGTTCTCGGCAGGACTGAGTAAAAGACAAATTGTATAATGGGTAACTATTTAACCAGTATCCTCACATTCTATTTCTTTAGAACAACCGCTGGCTTCTTTTCATACAAGGATGGTAATAGTTGTTCTTCACTCCGTTTTACAATATCATTCAGCAGTAATATTTATAAACGTTATAGCGTAGAAGCTAGATTTCATAGATTTACAGTTTCTGCTCCACACTCCACAGTGAGGATAAGCTCATTTCTGACTTTGTGCAATACCTGATATTGAATCTTATGCTTGAGATGAAACGATTTCTTGCCGTCTTGGTGAAAGAATGGCCGAATTCACTGAACTTGTGGACCTGATATGAGGACCAGGTTGCCCACATGAAAATTTCCTATAGAGGGTAGTGCCGTCAGTGCAACTCATGCAGTGCACTGTAGGCATTGCTTAAGGTTATTTGCAGTGTCCCTTTGGCTCCTAGTTGCAACCTCTTTTCTTCCTTTTACTGTACCTCTTCATATTCTCTTTCTTCTGTTATACTCTCCACCCTCATAACTGTTGTATCATAGTGCAGCTGCGAGGTTCTCCTGTTACACCTTTCAAACCCTTTTCACTCTTAATTTCCCATTCAGTGTTGAATGACTCCATACGTCCAATCGCTTGTCCTTTGGCCTAAATTTTTATATTCCAATCCAAATGAAAATTTTCCTCGTATCTATCTTATCCATTTTTAGATTGTTCTCGAACAGCACAGTATAAATGGAGAATATCTTTAGAATCATCACTTTTCTGACAGTGCAAGCTGTTTTCTGTTATGTTTCTCCGATGTTCTTAAAACAAGAGAACATACGAACATAAAGTGCACAAGATTTGTCAGTTTTCGTTGCGTACGTTTTTGTCGCTTATCATGGTGTCTGCCGTAAATCTCTCAGGGTAATTGGAAGTTTTTGGTCTTTTCCATATTTGCAAAAATAATTCCTTTGTCTATATTCACCTGTTCACGGGAAATGTCAGAGTACTTCTCCAAATTACTTAGCCCTCTGGTTAATTTTACATGGTTTGCAGCAATATATATATATATATATATATATATATATATATATATGTGTGTATATATATATATATATATATATATATATATATATATGTATATATATATATATATATATATATATATATATATATATATATATATATATATATATATATATGATCTGTTGGTCACTTTTTACCAGATACATATGTAATTGTATCAGCCACAATGCCCTCTTAACTTCTCGAATTCTTCGCGCTTTTTTGGATACGCTTGTCACTACAAAGCCGTAAGATCCAAGTGCAACAAATATGAAGAAATTATGTATTATATATATATATATATATATATATATATATATATATATATATATATATATATATACTGTATATATGTAATTTTTTAAGTCACAAAAAATTAAAAACATGATGATTTTACGAACAAAGTTACAGCCATGAAGGAAAACTGAAACACTGGAGATGCTAAGTACTTTCATCTTATTACCAAGACATGGTCACAGCAACTATACCCACCATATATATAGGCCCTTGTCTCTGTATACTTTTAGTTCTGTGATCATGTCTTGGTATTAAGACGAAAGTACTTAGTATCTCCATTATACTTTCTTTTGTAAATATAATGAAATAAGTTAAAACCCAGAGGTTATCTAATCACTCCCCTCTAGAAGTAGTCCTTCAGCTGTATTTTGTTGTTTATAATTTTAGTTGTCCAAAATTTTTCTTCATGGCTGTAACTTTGTAGTATATATATATATACGTACTATGTTATATACATGTATATATACTGTATACATATGTTATATACATGTATATATGTACATATGTTATTATATAGTATATATACATATATATATATATATAAATGTATATATATAATATATAATTATATATACGTGTGTGTAAATATTTATGTATATACATATATAAATATGTATATGTATACTATGGATTACCTTAATTTCTATCAATATTCACATTCCAGCTAAAATTACTACCCATTGTTACGTAAAAACTCACCTGTACTTGAGGGTCATTTGTAGTCCTCCTTCAGTATCCATTCCCACCTGCATCATATTTCCTAGGGCTCTTAATGACTCGACTTCAGATGCTAGAAGACTGTCCCGGAAGGTGTGTCCAAAAGCAGGCATGGTCACCCTGTAGGAGTTTGTATATTTTTTGTAAAATAAGCGATAACCCAAGAATATTATATAACTTTAATAATCACATGAAGGGTAATTAAACCTTTTGATGTATTATCCAATAACTCAAGGGTGTAGTCATAATATTGCAATTATTATATGTAAATGAAACTGCCAAGTTGTCAAAGATAGCATAATATTAATCAGCCAAATATATTAGATGAAAGATGCACAAATGCTCTTGTCATATGTGCTTGAAAAAGAGTAGAGAGGACCTAAAAGGATGTTAGAAGCTTTCCTGAACACAAGGACTGTGAACAGAGGCAATCAAAGTTTTATTTTCAAACGTTCAAATTCTACATAACAATGGAACTCGTTCAAAGATTGAATAACAATAGAGTTAGACAGAAAATTTGCAAAACACAAAATTGTTGCTCTCATGCCAACAGTGGTCATGACAAATATAAAACTATTTTGTGGCTCTGAAAAGTTTATTTATGACCTCCCTAACTGAACAGTACACAGAAGATGACAAACAGAAGAATCCAAAGTATGCAAGGATGGTGACGATAGATGCAAGAGATCCCGACTGGGAACGAATCATCCAAACCCCAAAGTCACGAGGCCTTTGCAGAATCCAGCCCATATAGGATGTGTGTCCTGTTAAAAAAAACACACACACACCAAAGCAGGGTGGGGGAGGGGCTTTCATGCACCTAATAGAAAAGTATGCCGTAAACTTTCTGAAATTCATTTATAAAAGCTTTCTCATAGTTCTTTCTGGAGTTTCTGAACGTTTTCTTCATCTTACTTGGGTAATATGAATTTATATGATTTTTTTGTCGTTTATTTCAAGGCTTGTTAAAACAACACTAAAAAGAAAAAACTTGTAAAGTCCCTGCTCAACGCGTTCCCTGTAATGAACATCCCGTTTTGTAACACATCAGACATTATTAATCATTGTGTTTTCTGTATGTACCTGTCCTGTTTTTGTAGAGAAATAGTTTGACCTCAGGTCACCTGTAAATCTTTGTACTCACGGTCTCTGCGAAATGTGCAGATGTCCGCATACCGCTTTATAAATGGATCGCATCATCAATAAACTAGCAGTACTTGTCTGCTCATTATTTTGCACCTCTCTCACAGTGGTGATCCCTGGAGTGGTTCCCGGAAGCCATTAACGGACCCAAACGGCGACTAAGTTTTGGCCCAATGAACCAACCCACGCCCCTAACGGACTAACTACAGTGCTCTAACAAAGCGTTCGGGCGTTACTGACCCTCGTCGACAGGTCACCAGCATCATTAGCAGACCCACACAGCACGCTCCCAAGCTTGTATTGACGCGAGTGTTCCCTTGCACTCCAAGTGAGAGTGCGGAATGAGAATGGACGCAGACATTCCCAATCCCATACAAATTAGCGCGAACTTCTCGGAGGCAGACGCCTCCCTCTTGTAACCCCCTCCCGCGCGCTCCTCCACGCCAATACCTGCACCCCGCGTGATGACCCCCCTGACGGACCAACCAAAGGCAGCCCTCAGCATAAGGCTGCCGCCATTCACCCATCAAAACGCAGCGTCCTGGTCCTACAGGGTCGAGGGGCAATTCAGGGTAGCAGGCCTAACCGACAAGGTGTTGAAGGCGGACATCGCCATCAACGCCCTCCTGGAGGAGATATACAAGAAGATTGCCCCGTGATTAATGACGACGTCGAACCTCACCACCTTCCAGGAGTTAAAAGCCACTCTTGTCGAGACCTGCTCCCTCCCAGTCTCTGAGAGAGCTGCCCACACCTTTGACGTTGCCCTCAACCCACGGCAGGAGGGAAACCTCTTGGAAACGTGGCATGCCCTCCAGGACCTCCTCCTCCTCCCTGAGACAGACAGCAGTGACAGGTGCAAAGAAATCAGCCTGTCGAGGGAGACCTTCCTGCAGCAGCTACTGCCGGAGGTCCGTGGGCAGATCACAGAGGCATACACCCTGCCGGTCGAGGACCTGATCAGGGTGGCGCAGCAGCTGACGGACTCCACAAAGGCGGCAAAGCGGGTGTCCACGCCCGCACACCCCATCAACTGCCTCCAGCTGAAGGATCCCACCACAGAGGACGTCAACCCCCGGCAGGAGGGAACTTCTTGGAAACGTGGCATGCCCTCCAGGACCACCTCCTCCTCCCTGAGACAGACAGCAGCAACAGGCGCAAAGAAATCAGCCTGTCGAGGGAGACCTTCCTGCAGCAGCTACTGCTGGAAGTCCGTGGGCAGATCACAGAGGCATACACCCTGCTGGTCGAGGACCTGATCAGGGTGGCGTAGCAGCTGACGGACTCCACACAGGCGGCAAAGCGGGTGTCCACACTCACACACCCCATCAACTGCCTCCAGCTGGAGGACCCCACCACAGAGGACGTCAACGTCGTCGCCTAGAAGAAGCCATCCCACCAGCAGAAGAAGGAGAGGCCAGGGCTTTGCTATTACCACCAAAGGTTCGGGAAAGCTGCCCGGAGATGTGAAGCCCCTTGCCTTTTCTTCCGTCCAAAAAATTGGGGAGGCGGCAACCACCCACACAGGCCACCATGGCAGCAGCAACTGAAACACCCAGGGGTCCGCACCAGTAGGCTTTTACGTCCGCAACACCATCTCCGGCAGGATGATGTTGATCGACACTGGAGCCATGCAGTCAGTGTTCCCGCCTTCAATGAGGGCTGCAGACGTCTGCCGGACCCGACTGCCTCCCTGATGGCCGCCAACGGGTCCCCCATCCTCTCTTATGGCACCAAGCTCCTGTTGATCTCCATCCTTGGCTGGAGGTACAGGTGGAAATTCATCGTAGCAGACGTTAGGACCCCGCTTCTGGGTGTGGACTTCCTCGCCCACTTCGGACTGGCAGACAATGTTGGCTGCAAACGCCTGCTGGGCACTGAGCCCTGCCAGTCCCTGCCCTTGTCGCTGGGCCCCAGGGAGCCCGCCGTCTGTTCCGTCGCACCCCACCAGTATGGTTCCCTCCTGAAGGAATTCCCGGAAGTCTTCAAACCCGAGCTTCTTCAGGTGCCCGGGGCCCCTGCCAAACACGGGATGTATCATCACATCAAAACAAAGGGCCTCCTGATGCACGCGAAGTTCCGACGGCTTCCCCCACAGTGCCTTCAGGAGGCCAAGAAGGCCTACGCTGGGATGGAAAGGATGGGCATATGCAGAAAGGTCCCAGCCCGTGGGCCTCCCCCATTCACATGGTGCAGAAAGCAGACGGCACCTGGAGGCCCTGCGGCGACTACAGGCTGCTCAACCTTGCTACAGAACCCGACCACTACCCTCTGCCAAACATGCAGGACCTAACAGCCTCCTTCCACGGGGCCAAAATATTCTCAAAGTTAGATCTCTTAAAATCATGCTTTCAGGTACCAGTAGCACCAGAAGACATCCCCAAAACCCCCATCATGACACCTTTCGGTTCCTACGTCTTCGCTTTCTCCACCTTCGGCCTGAGGAACACGGGCGCGACCTTCCAGAGGTTGATGGACAGCATCCTTGGGGACCTGGACTTCTGCGTCTGCTATGTCGATGATATCTTAATTTTTTTCCAGATCCCAGAAGGAACACCTGCGGCACATCCGGAAGGTCCTGCAGCACCTGCAGGAGAGTGGCCTCGTCGTCAGGTTCGACAAATGCACCTTTGGCTTCGAGAAGGTGGAATTCCTGGGCCACGAGATATCCCCAGAGGGCGTCCGCCCAATGTTGTCGAAGGTCGAGGCTGTCGAGAAGTTCCCAACCCCTACCTCCATCAGGGCCGTACAAGAATTCCTCAGAATGGTCAACTACTACAGGAGATTCATCATCCTGGGGATCGCGCACACCAGGGCCCCCCTGATGGAGGTCCTCAAGGTTGTCCAAAGACCTTAGTGTGGGGCCTTGACCAGCAGAAGGCCGCCCTCGCCAAAGCAACATCTTTGGCTCACCAGAACCCCAACGCTCCCCTCCAGCTGATGACGGACACAGCAACATCGCCTGCAGAGCTGTCCTGGAACAAGTCATCAGCGGGACCCCTCACCCCATCGCCTTCTTCAGCAGGAGGCTCAGCCCCACCGAGTCCCGCTACAGCACCTTCGACCGGGAACTCTTTGCAGTATACCAGGCGGTACATCACTTCAAGCTCCTCTTGGAGGGGACGCCCTTCACAATTTGGACTGACCACCAGCCGCTGGTCCACACCTTCACGAAACTGGGGGACGCATGGTCCTCTAGGCAGCAGTGGCACCTGGCGGCCATTGTGGAGTCCACCTGCACCATCAGATACCTCCCCGGCAGGAAGAACCCAGTAGCCGACGCCCTCTCAAGGACCGAGATCGATGCAGTGCAGCTTGGGATCGACTACGAGGACCTTGCCCGCAAACAGGCCGCCGACCCAGAGACCCCAGCCTACCGCACAGCCATCACGTCGCTGAAGTGGGAAGACATGCCCCTTGGCCCTGGAGGGTCAACACTGCTGAGCGACCTGAGCACTGGCCGCCCCCGCCCCTTGGTGCCCGCCTCCAGACGTTGGCTGGTCTTCGACGTCATCCACGGCCTATCCCACCCCTCCGGAAGGAGGATGGCCAGGCTACTGACTGAGAAGTTCGTCTGGCACGGCATTTGGAAGGATGCAATGGCCTGGGCAAGGCAATGCATGCAGTGTCAGGCCAGCAAAGTAGGGCAGCACACCGAGTCTGGGGTGGGCGAGTTTCCTCAGCCGAAGAGACGCTTTGGGCACATCCACGTCAACGTGGTGGGTCCTCTTCCCCCATCAGGAGGAGCGAGATACCTTCTAACAGTCGTCAACCACTCCACCAGGTGGCCCGAAGCTATGCCCATGGAAGAAGCCACCTCCAGTGCATGCGCAGAAGCCCTCCTCTCCAGCTGGATCAGGCGGTTCGGTGTCCCGGAGCACATAACGACAAACAGACAGGTCCCACTTTCCTATCCGAGCTGTGGACTGCCCTGGCACACCTTCTGGGGACCACTCATCACAGCACCACCGCCTACAACCCTGCAGCCAATGGAATGGCAGAAAGGTTCCACAGGTCCCTGAAGGCGTCCCTCATGGCTTGTTGCACCTCCGAGAATTGTAAGTACCAGCTGTCCTGGGTCCTCGGATTGAGAACCACCCCCAGAGCCAACGGCGACCCCTCCTCAGCAGAAAAAGTCTACGGGGAGGCCCTGGTAGTCCCGGGGGAACTCGTCACAGAAGACATGGACGACATAGCAACGCAGAGGCTCCGTGACAGGGTTGGGAAGTTTGCCCCCTGTCAGAGGACATACACCAACAGGATGTCCCCCTTCATGCCTCCCGGTCTGGCCTCCGCCACCCACGTCTTCGTCAGAGACGATGTCATGTGGCCACCCTTAACCAGGCCCTACAGAGGACCTTTCCTTGTGCTCGAAAGGGACAAAAAGGCATTCAGGGTAGCCGTCCATGGAAGGGAAGACTGGATAACGGTAGACTGCCTCAAGCCCGCATTCCTGGAGGAGGATGTTGAGGGCGGTTCCCAAAGCTTCTTGCAGGATATAGCAATCCCCCGGCCAGCCCCATGCACAGGAAATCGTCGTGGGTGTCCCCGGAAAACCCCGAAACCAGACAAGGAGGCACCCCAACACACCGCTCCAGAGGGCGCTGGGGAAGGCGACCACCCCCTCCAGTTGACATCGAGAAAGCGGGCCCCCCTCCGTCGCCCCAGCGGATACCTACTTTGATCAGATGTTACCTACGTCTTGTGGGGGGAGTATTGTAAAGTCCCCACTCAACGCGTTCTCACTAATGAACATCCCTTTTTCTGTGGTGCCTTTACATTCGACCTGGTGTCGACCGAACACATATTGTGAATTGTATATTTTATTATCTGTTCAAGTGACTATGCATTATGTATATGTCCCCTCGAAGTAGGTTCCTTCACGTGGTGAGGGGGTAAGGGGCCCTGGCTTTTCTTCTTCGTTCTTATGAAGAATAAGAGCCCGGGCCCTGACGGATCACCTACAAACCTTTCGATTTAAATGGCGTGGATATTTTCACTTTCGTACAAATTTCTTGGACCTGGTAAATAGGAAAAGGTATCATAGCTGGGATTGGGTTTATATCCGAAGCTAAATAGTGAGAACCGTGGCAGGACCATCAACTGCCCGATAATGTTCGGACCTGAGTTTTCAGGCGGAACTATTCTACGGGACTGGACCACGGATTCCAAGGGGGTCTAGTTCTGGGAATAGGACTCTCGGCGTTCCGTCCGGTTTGCCCATAATGTGATTAGGGTGGGGATGACTGTATTCTAGTAATGCTCTCAGTCCTATCAAGCGGGTTGGCTTACACTTGAGCCACTCTAATCATGTTGTGCCATCCCCTTTGGGGTAGGGTAGGGATGCGGACATTTGGGAGTCAGTTCTCACTTGTGCCATTAGTGGAGGAATGAACTCCATGAAAGGCTGATGATATCTTTTTAAGGTTTTCAGGTTATTTTTTTTTCTCCTCCCTCAAATCTTTATGCAAAGTGAAAATAAAGATTCGAGTACCCTTGGGCCCTTTGATGGTAGTGACTCGGCACAGATGACGACCGATGGAACCTCTTGTAACAACCTTTCTTTGGAAAAAACAATAAAGAATCCAAATATAATCACACTGGAACCTTATGCTCCAGTACACAATAAATAAAAAAAAAGTAAATATCGTCTTGACCCAACCTTGACTCACTTCGACTCCCTCTTTGGGAGTGGAAGTTGGTCAAGGTTTCTAACCATGGAAACAGAACAGCAAATCTCAGCCCTAAAGTTAGAAAACTTCTTATTAAAAAGACACTCAACGACAGAAATGTCGTTTAGACAAATAAAAATGAAGACGTGGCTTATAGAAGCCACAACCAAAAACCAGTCTGAGGACTATCTGTCAATAAAAAGTGTTGACAATGTAAATGTAAAAGTAAAGAAGCATGACACTATGAACAGCATTCAGGGTACTATTGTACTTCCTGAAAATAATGACGAACCGGTTGACAAAAATATACTGTTGGACTCTCTTAAAATGAGATATACCAAAATCCAAGACTGTGAGGTATATATAATACCAAGTAAACAAAATAATAAAGCATTAAGAATTGCAAAAATAAAATTTGAGGGTCAAGAGTTACCTCAAAAAATAAAAATTTTGGGTCAAAATAGAGAATTGAGACCTTATGTTCCCAAACCGCTACAATGTCAAAATTGTAGTAAGTGTGGACACACAAAGAAAAACTGTCATAATGAACCTGTATGTGCTTATTGTGGATCTAACGAACATGCCACACAATGGAAATGTAGTGAACCAAAATGTGTAAACTGTGGACAGGATCATCATGCTAGGTCCAAGGAGTGTGTGTACTACATATACAATACTGAGTTGAAAATGTTGCAAGAATGAACAGGGATGTCTATCAAAGAGGCTAAATTGGAATGAAAAGTGAGAGGAATGCAAGATCCATCTAAGAAACATTCATATTCCTCAATAACAAGAGCAAAAAATTAAGCAAAAACGGAAACAGGTAGAAATAACAGAGCACAGAAAAGTAAACCTCAAGAAAAAATTAATAATTTAGAAATAAAAAATAAAATAGAGAATAAAGAAACAGGTACAAATTAGATGGATAATATTTTATCCAATTCATTTGAAATATTAATGCAGATAGAAACACAGGAGGATGCTGCTACTAAAGTAACAGAAGAGGGTAGAGATAGACAGGAAATTAAAGATAAAAAAAGGCCTTTGGAGAGAACACCACCCAAAACGAAGAAACCAACTATTAATAGAGAAACATCAGTTAAACCAAAGATAATGGAGATGAAAAAGGAACAAAAACAAAAACAAGCTAAGAATATACCTTTATCTCCTAAAATAATAATAGAACCTATGAAGGCAAATGTCGAGAACACTGAAGAAGTGAAAGAGAATCATACCATAGATGATAATGATTATGTCAAGGGAGAAGAGATTACTCCTTCTCCAGTAATTGGTACAAGAGCAAATGAAAAGAGAAATACACATGATAATACTTGTGGATGTAATGATTGTTTCATTGAATTATCCAATAACAACAAAAGCATAACAAAAGATGGTTTAACAAACATTATAAGAAATTTTATGAAATATAGAAAAAAAGAAAACACAGATTTGAGTAACCATGAAAAAGGGTGCATGTGCGTTGAGCACTTAGTCTATTATAAGGAAAAACAGATGAATGTCGTGAGTAAATTATTAGAAAAATTCCAAATTGATAATACAAAAAAAGAGAGTAAAACCCGACCGCTATAAAAAATATTTTCAATAGTTATATTATACAATGGAACGTAAATGGTCTGCAGACCAGATTACACCTAGGAGAAATACAACGGTTATTAAAAGAATATGAACCAATGATAATATGTTTACAACTTGTCAACAAAACAATATCAACACTAGGTAAAAATACCTTAGTATCTACATCTAGAGAAGAAGAAGGAAATTTAGGTACTGCTATATATGTACATAACAAAGTATGTTATGACAGAGTACCTGTAAATTTTACTGACTTGCAAATATCAAGTATTAAAATACGAATAAAAAATGATAATTACATAATTTATAACTTATATAACCAACCTAATAAAAGTTACGACATTGATAAACTTAAAGATTTACTTAACAATACCAAGGAACCTACATTAATAGTAGGTGATTTTAATGCCCACAACCCAATATGGGACTGTCATTGTACAAACTCAAATAGAATAGGTAGTAAAATATTTTTCAAAAGCACATGGAACATTTTCCTCAGTAGACTTAACTTTATGTACAACAAGCATAGTTGACAGATTGGATTGGAATACAGTTGATGACTTGTACACCAGTGATCATTTCCCAATACTAATTTCCTTATTGCAAAATAATCCTGCAAAACATGTCCCTCACTATAACATTTATAAAGCAGATTGGGAGCGATATGAAATGCACACTAGAAATATCCCACAATTTGAATATTTAAAAGACCATAATGAAAGTAATAAATTTCTTGTTGATTTCATTAAAAATGCTGCTGATAAAGCAATACCAAAGTCAAAACCCCATCCAACAAAACACAAAGTTCCCTGGTGGTCTGATGAGTTAACAGAATTAATAAATATGAAACACTCAATAGGGAGACGATTAGATAATTTGAATGGAAAGTTCAATAAAATGAATAAAAAATTACCAATATTAGAAAGAACTTTACAAAAAATGACTATATTATTACTAGAAATTGAAACATTAAAACCTATATACAACAAAATATCTGCAAAATTTAAAAAAGAAGTAATTCAAGGAAGAATCATTTCATGGAGGAAATACGTATCAGATCTCTCTAATAATACTCCCATACAAAAAAATATGGGAAAAATTCAGGAAAATAAATGGTACCCATGTCAGACCACCTAGACATGCCATATTAAAGGATGGGAAAAGAACACTTGATCAAAAAGAAATAAGTAATATAATGGGAGAAAATTTAGCGAATGTAAGTAGTGATAAGAATTTAGATGAACACTTCCGCACAAAAAAAAATAAAATAGAATTAATAACAATAAATTTTGAAACAATTGACGATATATATTATAATAGAAAATTTAGTATGTCAGAGATGGAATATGCTCTCTCGAACAGCAATAAATCTGCTCCTGGAAGTGACAATATTTGTTTTGAGATGATCTGCCACTTAGCACCTTTGGCAAAGTCATACTTATTAGAGTTTTATAATCATTTATGGCTTCGAAATTTATTTCCAGATGAATGGCGTAAAGCTATAATAATTCCAATCCCCAAACCTGGAAAAGATCCCAGTAACGTAAATAATTACAGACCAATTTCTTTAACAAGCTGCTTATGCAAATTGTTAGAGAAAATGGTAAATGCTCGACTAACATGGCACATCCGAGAAAATAAAATTTTAACTCCCACTCAGTTTGGGTCACAGTGTAATAGATCCACATTGGATTCTCTCTCTAACTTAGAAGACCATATACGTAGAGGTTTTGAACGAAAACAAATTACTGTAGCTGTCTTTTTTGACACTGAAAAGGCATACGATACCACATGGAGGTATGCTATATTAAAAACTTTACAGAACAACAACATCCGTGAACATCTACCTAGGTTTATACAGAACTTTTTGACAAACCGCAATTTTCAGGTGAGAATTGATGATGATCTGTCTAGAACATTTCCACTTGAAAACGGTGTTCCACAGGGAAGCGTCCTTAGTGGAACACTGTTTACTTTAGCAATCAATGATATCAGTAAAAATCTACCTATTGGCATTAAAAGTAACCTGTACATGGATGATTTTGCCATATATTATTCAGCATCCCGAATAAAACATGCAGAACGAATCATTAATAAAAGCATAGTAAAAATAGATGAATGGGCCTCATCTGTAGGCTTTAAATTTTCCATCGATAAAACTCAAGCAATCATGTTTTATAAAAATTAAAAGTGGAAAAAAGGTGAAGAAATAGATTTAAAAATCCAAAACCATAGTATACCAATTGGCCAAACAGCAAAATTTTTGAGATTAGTATTTGATACCCACTTGAACTGGAGAGCCCACATTACATATGTAAAATCTAAAAGTAAAAGAGCATTAAATCTAATTAGAAAACTATCGAACACTACTTGGGGAGCCGATAGACATACCCTTACTGTGCTATATAAGGCAACAGTTCTGTCCATCATTGATTATGGAAGTGAAGCATATGGCTCGGCATCTGATGCAGTTCTGAAAATGTTAGACCCTGTTCATAATGAAGGCCTTAGAATATGCTCAGGAGCCTTTAGATCATCGCCAAAATCATCGTTACAAGTTGAATGTGGTGAACTGCCTTTGTCTCTCCATAGAGAGCTATTAACAATGAAAAGTGCTTTAAGAATTCAAACTAGCGATTCTCCAACCAAAAAACTATTTGAATTAAGAGATGTATTTATAAACAACCATCCAACACCTTTCCCAATTAGAGCTAGGAGATTGTTTGAGTCGCTGAATATAAATATACAAGTGCCTGTAATAGTAAAATCACCTCCTCCCTGGACAATGAATAAAACGAGAATTTGCACACACCTCAAGTATTTATCAAAAAGTAACTCATATACAACAGAACACCATAGACAGCATACAATAGAGCATATAAACCGAAAAGGTCCACATTATGCAATATATACAGATGGATCTAAATCAGAACACGGAGTAGGATATGCTGCAGTGTCCCAAGACAAAACTTATCAGTTTTCCCTGCCCAATAATGCTTCTGTATTTACAGCAGAATTGTATGGAATTGCATCAGCTATAAAAATAATTAAAGAATCATCATTCAATAATTTTGTGATTTTCAGTGATTCAAGAAGTGCTATAGAAGCTATTCAAAGTTACAAATCTAATAATAATATAGTACAACAAATTAAATTATATCTCTATAAATTATATAATAATGGAAAAAATGTAGAAATATGTTGGATCCCTGCGCATGTAGGGATCAAAGGAAATGAAGAAGCAGACAAAGCAGCTAAAGCAGCAACTCACATGACAAGATCAAATGTGAATATCCCTGTTACAGATTATGTAACTCACATAAAAATGGGTATCATAAATAAATGGCAACATATATGGGATGAAGAACCTGAAAGTAATAAACTGAAAGAATTAAAACCTAATGTTAAAAAATGGAGTTCATCATATCAAAGAGAGAGACACGCACAAGTAATCTTAACACGCCTCAGAATAGGCCATACTCGTCTGACACATGGGCACTTAATGAGCAGCCCACATGGCCCGGCTCCCGAGTGCTCAGAATGCAGAGTAATAATAACGGTCAGACATGTGTTATGTGAATGTCCAAAGTATGACCGACAACAAATGTCTACTTTTGGAAATAGGTCAGTGAAAGAAATTTTGTCAGAATCTTTCACATTTTCAATCATTCCAATTATGATGTTCTTGAAGAACTGTAATTTAATTAACAAAATATAAAAATAAGTAAATAATAAAAATATGAAAATCCTTTTAACATTTGAATTTTACGAAAAAGAAGAATTTTTAAAATTTTGTTTAATTTATATTCTGAATTTTAATATACCGTTTTAGTATGTATGTAAGGAAGTCTGAGTAAATGTATTTATTGTATGAGAGCATGTGCCTATGTGCAGTTTTTAATTTCATTTTAATTCATTCATCTTAGTATTGGATGATCTATTGGGTCCTAGCGCTTGACTTCAGGCCTAGACCTAGTATTTTAAGCAAATCCTTCGGGCCAGCCCTATGAGAGCTGAAAGTCAGCTCAGTGGTCTGGTTAAACTACTTTAATAATAATAATAATAATTATGTATATGTAACAGAGTATTTTTGTAACACATCAGACATTATTAATCATTATGTTTTCTGTATGTACCTGTCCCGTTTTTGTAGAGAAATAGTTTGACCTCAGGTCACCTGTAAATCTTTGTACCCGCGGTCTCTGCGAAATACGCAGACGTTTGCTGTACCCGCAGTCTCTGCGAAATACGCAGACATCCGCACACCGCTTTATAAGCGAATCACTTCATCAATAAACTAGCACTACTTTTCCTCTTGCTCATTATTTCGCGCCTCTCTCACAAACTCACCGATTTATAGTGCTTCCCTTCTGCACTTCATCAGGCGCAAGTCTTGAAAAACTGTATTTTTTAATTGCACATTTAGTTTCAAACCCAGATCCTGATGACCTGAAGTGCAGGAAGGAATAACATTCCCCTGATCATTTTTTTTATAAATATATAACATAAAAGACATTACTTCACTCGCTGTCCTGCAATAAGACATATAACGTTAACATTTTATATATGTTTGGCATCACCTTTCAGTCATCAAAGTAAGGTTAATACAGGTTCCCATGCAATTATCCAAAGTATTTATAAATATTAGAGTAAATACTGTTCTAAAGTAGTAAATACTGAAAGATTAGAATTCACCCTTATAATATGCATATAGATTTACGCTTCATCGCACATACAACGCATCTTTATTTAAAATATTAATGCTAACATATGAAAAAGTTCTTGTAAACGACATAAATCCTGTAAAATTCTAACCTAAAACTAAAATGAAGTAAAATATCGAACTATTATTTTATCGTGACTATGATTCTTTTCAGCAGAAGGCGGACGCAGTAGAAAGGTTGATTTTTAGAGTATTTGTGCGAGTTTAGTATCAGCTCGAGTCTGCCCTGTCGTGTAAGATTTGGACTGGATCATATTTAAACATTGATATATACCTGTAACAACCTCACCTTTTAACATCCTTCACTAGTTCCTCCAGCGTCTCTGGTCTTGGAGGGTACCTAGGAGCCACGAGAAACGCCACGAGATTTCCCTTGTACACATTCCCAATAACAAAAGCAAAAATTAACCAGAAGGTTAGCAGGATCCTTACGCTGACCCCCACAAGATGTCGGCCGCTTAATCCTTGACCTAACAGTGTGCCAATGACCCCTAAGACAATGAGACCAGAGCCGATTTTCATCATGGCTGCTTGTTTCCTAGAAACTCTGATTACCTGGAAAAGTATGCAGTATATTAAAAACTGTTCATGAAAGGAAATTGGATTTTAATCTGTGACTGTTACACACGTTACACACACACACACACACACCCACACACACGCATATGGGGTTTTGTCACTTGTACGCTCATGACTTTTGTGTGCTAAAATATTGAGCACAGATAACACTTAATATCAATTTTCCTTTACCTTGGGAATAACATACATCTAAGGGCATTAATAATTGATTAATTTATTTACCCGACCAGGATTCCAACCTTTTCGCTTAACTACGGTGATAGGCAGTCTGCTTATCCATTTCGACTCTGCTTTACACATTCCCCTCACATTCAGCTTTTGTACTTAGCAGATTGCACTCATCTCCGCCATGATAGCTGAATATTATGTTTGTAACACTTGACTAATTATGAAGTTTTGTGGAATTTACTCGCGTGACTTTTACATAACAAATATTAAGCCACAAATATCACTTAATATCGAATTCACTTTACTTTGGGAATAATCTTACACAAAATTCATAACTACCCAAGTGTTACAAACTCAGCAGCCAGGTATAATTGTGGAGATAGACTGATATCGACCGGAGTATGTACTGTACAGCAGAGTCTAAATCACTCTCTCTCCTGAGAGCCGAAAGGATACGACTACTGTTTATCACTGTATCTTAACTGAGAGGTTCAAGTTTAAATCCTGGCTGGGCGATGCACATATCAATTATGATTCCCCTCGGATGTAAGCTGTTCCCAGGATGAAGTGAATTAGGTTTTTTTTTTTTTTTTTTAAGAATTCAGTTGCTTAATTTACATACAAGTAGTTACAATAAATTCTACATTTCATTATGTATGTGTTTACAACATATATTTACAGATTCAATAAGCTTTTACTGCACAACAATCTCCTTTCAATACTAAACAAATGATAAAACTTCTCTTCAAGAGATGTACAGGTATATAAGATATTTTCATGGGACACAAATTTACTTCGAATTCTTTGAATGACATTAACAGAATCAAGGCCCCTAGCTCTCAAAAGCCCTATTTCTACTATAAAAGTGTTACCAATAGTATACACATGCTTTAGACCTTTTTATTGCTTACTTTGATGTCATAGTGCAGTATTTGTAACGTATGTTGTGAATTAATATTACATAATTTTGAAAAAGAAATTTTGAACTAATTAGATATAATTTCATTCCTCTTACAAAGATATATAGAATGGAGAACAATTTATTCTATATTGCAGTGCTTACACAAATACTTTCAACACCAATCCGATACAGCTTTTTCTTAGATGTGAAAAGCATCATGCAGATACCGATAAATAATTTTTCTATCCAGTAGCTGAATATGTAGATTTTACATGGGACCATACATTTCCCCAACTGAAAGTTGGACATTTCAACTCCACTGCTAGAACTGGTGTTGGTTTCCTGAGCTCTTTGTAAACTAGCTGACTATTCCACATCATATCTTCTAGAAGAATTTTAATGCCTATGAACATTTTATATGATTCCACAGTAAAGGACGAGAGATCTCTTGAAATCCTATGTTGAACATTTTCACTAACAGTGAATAACTAAATATGGGCATAATACCATACTTTTGAGCACAACAAAAGTGTTATTTTTCTGTTCACAAACGTTCCAGTCCTTTGCATGTTCCAACCACAAGATTCCAATTCAGAGATATAGCTTCATCGTAACAATTCGAGTAAAACAGTCCAAGTATCTTGCACAGTTCCTTAGTTGTTAGGTAATGCGGTAGGCCAGTTACTCTTAATTAAAGCAACGCATAGTCCATAACTTCACGTTTCCTCATGGTGTAACCCAGCACCGCAAAATCTTTTCAAATTTGCCAATAACATTTTGAATAAAAATGATACTGTTTTCATATCAATCAAATATTTTGAAATCATCAGCAAACCATGCGAGAATTATTGCCAGGTGGGACTAGAGGTAATATTAAATTGTCTCTTTATTGCTATGTAGAAAGGTTCTAAATATTATCACAAACAACGATAATGATAGAGGTCAAAATCACCTAACTGATCCATTTACAGAGAAAGATTCACTTAACAATCCATTAACCAAAATCCTGCTTGAGATAAGCTCATGGAAGCTTTGAATCCATTCTATGAAATTTTTATGTATTCCCGTTGCTGCCAGGATTTTAAATACCGACTCTCTGCTTGTCCTTCCAGAGTCATCTTGAAGCAGGGTTGGTGATTTTTTTTTTTTTTTTTTTAATAAAAAAATTCCGAATTTTTTTTATTTAAATCAGATGTTTTTGATTTTTTTTTATTAATCAGCATAAAAATACTGTAATTGGAAAGCTATTTATATATATATATATATATATATATATATATATATTGTTAAGAATATCCATTCCCCCTCCTATTTAGCTCCTATCTAGCTAACTTATTTCGAGGATATAATTCCCGTTAGCGTATAGCTGGCGCCAATATGGCGGAACTCCGTTGTTTTACTCATAGGGACAGAGAATGCACGCCTTCCAAGCCTACAGAAAATGCCCACGCCGGGTAAGACAATGAGCCTCCCTCTTAAAACCCCCCTGCTACCAGAACACACCTAGATTTCCCCCCCTTAAGAATCGTACGATGCGAAAAACAATACTCCCAAACCCCTTTCCCCATCGCGCGATGGGGGAGGCATGTAGGGATTAGGAAGGGCAGAAGGGCATTTAAGGGCTGGGGAACAGGTAGGTTTGCTTCTATAGGCATATTAAGATAAGTGTGCTTTTCCCATACCCTCCCTGCTGGCTTTCTTGGCTTGCTTGCAGGTACAGCTGCCCCCCCCCCCCTCAACGCGAATGCGATCTGCTGTTCCAAAGGGAGACAGAGATATCGGTGACTTCATCTGGAGCGGAAGCTCCGCGATTCCCCTTTCTCCGCTGGTGTGACGATCGTCGACGGACAGCCAATTCGATTGTGGGCGCCTATAACATTTGAACAGGTTCGTACATTGCAGACAGTCATTTAGCCAGCCCTGTCCCTTGTACTACACTCCTTAATTTCCCTCTCTTTTTAACCTTTAACCTATTCCTCCACGAACAATCTTCCCTTTGTCCAAATCTTGCCTGTATCCCCTGCCGTGCCATTTACGTACCTTAAATTCGAGTAACGATCCCGATAAACAATCATTTATCCTTCCACCAGTGCAATCTAAGGGCTATTCTAGCTGTTAAGAAAAAAAATACCAAGCGGTAGTTAACTTTGGGTGCGTATAATTACGTGTCCATTGTTGACGCACTCGCTATTTCGAGAATCGGGCTTTCATCAAAAGCACCTTCTAGGATAATTTATGTATTGTATTTAAGAAAGTGTTGTGTAATCTGCAGTAGGAAGATTCCTTTCCCCGTAGTTGATCAGGGCTAACGAACTGTCTCTTACAGGAGACGAGATACATGTGGTGCGGTCGCAATCCTGCTTCGATACCTCGCCTGCCACCCAAATTGAATTTATACCTGGTCGTAGTTCAGAGAAGTTTTCCGTTGTGGCCAAATGTCCTTATGAAGTATTCCTCCATCCTGGAACACCATCATATGCATTAATAATTCACGTAATCAGGGCAGACTGAATGCAATTATTACCATGTAACTGATTATTGCAGATTGGCCAAATTTTATCCAATTGCTTGTTGCCAATCCATGTCATTATTGTTACTGTGCCTGTTTTGAATCTGCCCCTCAGTGATGTTGTATATTGTCTAAATGTTGAATTGCTAATCTTAATTTGCTAAGTTTCTATAAATAAACCACTGTAAATTGGCAAAGAATTCTAAATTCCAATATGGCGACCTTCCACCTTAAATTATAACTCCAGGAAAATTCTGAGGTAAGTCTTCATTAACTTCCTTTTTTGATTACACACTGGACTCCCTTGGTTTCGTGGCAGCATCAATTATAATGTTGTATGTAATTTATCATCAAAACCAGTCCAGTCTGTAACAATATATATATATATATATATATATATATATATATATATATATATATTCTGAACATTAGTTTAAAACACATTTTGGAGTTTTTTACGGAATGTTGCATCATCTCTCACTTGGTTACAAAGTGTTTGAACCTGTCAAGCAGCCCAGTAGCTGGTAGCCAGGATTGCGTCATCTCTCTGTCCTGTTCCCGTATATATCATGTTAGGACTATGTAGTAGTTTGGGTGTTCATTTTTTTGGTATAGTGTATTGTAAAAGGAAGTGCTTTAGTATTCTACTCCTCAGAAACAAGTACAGTTCTTTGCAAATAAAACCCTTTGATTTAATGGACTGTGGAAATTTTTTTGTATTGTAAAAGAAAGTTTTTAGTGTTCTATTCCTCAGAAATATATCAAGTAGGTGTAATTATGTGTTTGTTTTCACATTTTTCCTTTGAATTCTATGTTAGTTGGAGCAGAATTAAATATTGATTTAAATCAATGCTTTTTTTAAAAAATCATTTGATTTAAATCTTGATTTAAATCGCTGATTAAAATCATCATGATTTAAATCGGCCAACCCTGTCTTGAAGGTCCTGATTCCGTTCAGCAATCCTTTCAAAGATCCATCAGGAAGTCGGTTATGGCGAATTGCCTCATTTAAGGCCAGCCCTAGGAGAGCTGTTAATCAGCTCAGTGGTCTGGTAAAACTAAGGTATACTTAACTTTTCCCCATATATACTCAAGATTTATTTCCCAGTGATACATACGTAATCACCAAGCTGAGATTTGTTATTCAATCGTGCTCAGTATAAGTGATCTTCACCTCCCCCGCAGCACACTTTTCTATGTTCTGAAATGCTTCACTTGAGGAAAGCTTAACTACTCTGTTTCTGCAATGTTCTGCACACCAGCATCAGCATCATGCTTTAATTCTATAATATTGAAGATTACATCCCTCACTTTATCCATTGTTACATAGGGGTAAGAAAACACAAGCCCACTGGAGTCCTGTCTGTACAGTGCACTTGGAAAATCATGCGCAAAGAAATTGCGCTAGGTGGAGAAGGTTTGCTGTCTGCTCACCAGCAACAGCCCCTAGCCGAGGTAGAGAGCCCCAGAGCTTACAGTTCTATCTGGCGAGTTTGCAGTCCTATTCCTATTTAAAGGATAGTAATGAAATAATATTACTTAAAAAAGTACTTACTGCTATAAGGCTCCATGAAGCAACCGCAATCGTTGCTAAGATGAGAATCCACACTTGATATGTTAGTGGGTAGTAAAGACTCTGCCACTTTGGCTCAACTGATGGTTTGACCATGACAAAGGCTAAGCTGACATCGTTTTCA
Organism: Macrobrachium rosenbergii; assembly: GCF_040412425.1. NCBI lineage: Eukaryota > Metazoa > Arthropoda > Malacostraca > Decapoda > Palaemonidae > Macrobrachium > Macrobrachium rosenbergii. The sequence goes on from NC_089751.1 coordinate 6,348,687, forward strand.
TAAATCCAAGTAAAATCTGTAGATTTTAATCTTGATGGCAGCACAAAGTGGATTACGGGTGCCACCCATGATGAACGATTTGCCACACATTGGAACACCTGAAAACAGTTACGTAATTCATTTAGAATTCTCCCTTTTTCCCTCTATATAAAACTACCACAGATTTATTTACACCCTTCTTATAACACTGTTTAAATTTATATGGGCTCTATGCGCTCTCCTCTAGTATGAATAGTATTTTGTTTAAATTCTCAGTTCTTCGTAATTCACAGGAAATGTTAATCAATCACAAAAAGTCCTAACAAGAACTGTTTTTAACATAGTTTATGTGCCATATATATATATATATATATATATATATATATATATATATATATATATATATATATATATATATATATATATATATATATATATATATATATATATATATATATATATATATATATATATATATATATATATATATATATAATATATATATATATATATATATATATATATATATATATATATATATATATATATATATATACACCTGGTGTTTCAGAAATTAGAGCCCCCTCCTCCGCAGAACAAGTGGAAAGTTATGACGTTTTCTGCCATAGCCTATCTCCAAGTGCATTATTTTAAGTTTCTATCAAGCTATTTTTCATTTACATTTCTTGTATTTTCAGACTGAGTGACGGAGTTAGATACAGCCATGGCTAACGACTCGGAGGAAATCAGATGGATTAACCGAATCCAGACTATAACCTTCAGAGAGGTCAGGGATGCTGGCGCATCCTTCATTTCACGTTCCTGGATAGCTAAATACATTAAAAGAGATGAATCCTTTTTTAAAAGAAACTGGAACAAAAATTCATATGACTGTCATCACGAAAAGAGTGAGAATCTTGGAAGGCCTGAAGTCGTTTCTCAGGAGTCAAAAGACATCATAGCTGAGGCATTGGGTAGACCAAGAAAGTCTTTACGTAAATTGGCGCTTGAAATAGAAACAAAAAGGGGAAAGAAGAGAAGCTATAGTGCTGTATATCGTGAGTTGAAAAAATCTGGTATCAAGCCATTTCATGTTATCAGCAAGCCCAACATCACTCAGCAACAGAGAGAAGACCGTGCATAGTTTTGTGGTTCATTTCTTAAAGATTGGGATGAAGCTGTCATTTTTATGATTTGGCAGGAAGCCAAATCATAAAAATGACATCATTTGGGCTGCAAAGTCGGATGATATCAGCGATGACTTGCGCTATCGTCAAGTTGTGAAATTTTCTGAATGATTGGGAATTTTTCTGTTTCACAGCCAAACGGTTAATGTGGATCATCAAAGAAAAAGGACAGTTATGGAATGGCGAATACTTCAGAGAAACTGTGCTTACTGGTGGAGTATTTCCTTTCCTCAAAGATGTGTTATCTGTTGAAGAAGTCACATTTTTGCATGATAAGGCACCATGTTTCAAGGCTCTTCAGACACAGGAGCTGCTTTGAAACAGTGGTATCAATTTCTTCTCGTCAAGTGAATTTCCAGGTAGCTCCCCTGATCTTAATGTGTGTGAAAACATTGGTAGTATCTTAAAGGATCATGTTGAAGCGCACACAGTGAACTATGATGGTATAACAAGCCTCGACGACCTGTGAAGAGAGGTGACCGAAGTGCTCAGGGAAATGGAGTTTGAGTCTCAGCTTTTTTGTGATTTGCTGAAATCAAACCCCTCAAGAATGCAGGCTGTGGTACAGGCAGATGGAGGCCACACAAAATATTAAATACTCAGAGAGAAACTTAAATAAATACCTGTTCTGAATTACTTTTGTTTTTGTCCATATCAATTTTAGTTTATGCTGTAGAGGGGCGGCTCTAATTTCGAGACACCCTGTATATAAAGGCGTATTTGGCTCTTTTAGGAAATGAAACCTACATCCCTAAGCAGTTGCCATCTATACCCATTTACAGTAGTGTGAGATTATACATTCTTGGTGGAGATAGGCCTACATGTATTTTAACTTCCTTACCTGAAATAAATTATTTCTAGAATGTATAACATTCTGTATCGTTCGTTCATATCAAACAATCTAGAATAAATCCATTTTTTCTTCAGACCACTTCTTACCAAATTTGCAGGCAGTGTCACCGAGGTGAATTACTGCCAGAAAAGTGCACCTTACATTCTCTCTCTCTCTCTCTCTCTCTCTCTCTCTCTCTCTCTCTCTCTCTCTCTCTCTCTCTCTCTCTCTCTCTCTCTCTCTCAAAGATCTCTTTAGAGATCATTCTAGAGAAGTGTCACATGCCGTGTGATGGATTTTCTGCATGTTGTCTTTAGTTTACATTTGTTCTCCTAATATGGTCGTGTTCAAGTCTATAAAAGGCTTGATGCTAAATGAATCACTCGTCAATTTTGCAGACCGTAACTAAAGAAAACAATTTTTAAACTACGGGTGTTAAATATATGTCGTGACCATTCATGCTTTTTGGCCTTATCACTTGCATATCAAACAATTTTCTTGTTTTATCGCATTTCTGACATTACTCACTGATACAGTCGATGTTTTTAGAGCTTAAGAACTCAAAAGAGGAAAGTTAATTGTATCCTTGAAATTTGATTTTACTTTTCTGGAAAGTTATTTTGCTCGCCTCAACAGAAAATAAAGGAGATTCAGTTTATTCTTTTTTCTTTGTTGAGCAATCAATAAATGCGGGGCTGGGACTCACATTGAAAAGAAACTTACCGTTCACATGATGACAAAACCTTCCAGTTCCCTTTGCTCTGTGAACCCATTGAGTTTTCACCTAGATAAACATCAAGAAAAATGAATGACGAAATATTCCACCACTTGTTAAGAACTGATTTAGAATACACAAAGCAAAATGATTTTCATATCTCACCTCATCCCATGTTGTAACGGGCAAAAGACTGACAGAAAAGTTGAGGGTTGAGGCCATGGCCTCAAGCATAAGTCTGTCTGATCCCGAATAAGTGACTGACCCATCCTTAGCTCTGTCTTCCATCCAGTATGGTTCGTAGGGCAAGGCCGAAATGTTTATGGAGCCACCGTACATGCTGTGAATGTCGGAAGACGTGTCATTGAGAATTTGCAAGCTTATGGAACGATAAAATCGAGCTCTTATTTTCCCCTATTGTGTTAGATATTCCCAAGCAAAGTAAATTCGAAATTGAAGCGTATTTTTGGCTTAACTTTGTAAGAAAATTAATGGAAGGGCGAGAAGACCTTAATGGACAACCAGAAGAGGTAGAAAGGTAACAGTGACCGTCTTAATTTTTTTCTTCGGAGCCTCCCTTGTCGGGGACTTAGTGGTATAAATTTTGTTTTTTCATTTTTGACTTGGGATCAGAGTTGAGATTTATCTTCTGTCTGTCGTACATTTTTACCTTTTCTTCTTTCTGCAATAAATATAGACAGGAGAGAGGGTAAAGAAGCAAAAAAGAACACAGTAATCATGCACCCCCACAAGAGAGGAGACACTGATAGAAAGAATTTCAAGCTTGGATGTGTATGAGAGGCATCAATAAATAAATGGAAACGTTATTGGGTAAGAGAATTGAAATACAATAAATTAAATCACAAGTAATCGGGCTCTAAAAGAAGTCGCATTACAAGTGAAATTGGGAGAGAGTCCTTTGCAACGACGAGATTTCTAAATTAGACAAAACGTTGGAAGCAGAAAAGAAATGCAGACAATAGGAAAAGTAAATAGCGCTGTCTTTGGTATGATGGGGTGAAAATAGTTCCAATAGTAAATGCATTGCAGGCAAGCAAAAGGCTTAGTGCAGGAGATACATAAATATTCACATAACATGCAGTGTACTTGAGATTAGAAAGAAAAATGATTTGCATTGGTTGCTGTAACTTACTTTGAAAATTTTTGAGGGAAAAAGGGGAGACTGCTATGTTTTACCAGACCTTTTGAAAGGCTCCAAGATGCGAGTCGAACCAGTCGGCTCCCAGAGGGAGTGAAGGGCATAAACGTAAACACATCCCACCTGCGAGAAAACTTGTTATTATCACTTTTTGTTTAAATTTGTGTAAAATGGTTATGGATATTACATGTCCGTTTTTGGTGTAGCTGAATCACTGCATGCAGGAACTGTTTATATTTCAGGCTAAGGTTATCAATATAGCTAGTAATATTCTGTCTTGACATGCAATTAATGGACGTGTCTTCCATCGAAGCATCAATTAAGACTAAATACGACCGTTTCCGACAACGGAGACGTGTATATTTTCTTAACGGTAAAACTAATGAAATTAAGTTTTACAACGAGGCTAAAGGTCAAAATATATACATAAATAACACTGTGGTACTTTTTTGTGACATATGACCCAGTTATTATTTCTTTCCCGATAAAAATTTTTATATTTTTCCTGAAACGGAAACGAAAACCATATTACTGTAAAACTCAACATTGATTTTTTGTTATTATACACGTATTGTGGTATGTTGAAAGCATTTTCATAAAAGCTCCAGTATTTATCACATCTTATCCAATGTTTTCTTTCATCTAATCTTTTAATAATCATGAAAAGTTCTACGTAGAGGTAGCAAACGCCAATACTGCAGAAATACCTTAGTTAGCGTATACTCACTTCAGCGTACCCAGCTGCACAGGATTAAGATTTTTTTTTCCAGACAGTTAATTTTATCGCTTAATTTGGCCTAGATGATTAGCACAAGTCAGGAAAGGTGCCTTGTACACCTGTGTTTGAATTGGTCTCAGGTTAAAACTAAATGCATGCAGTGCTTTTGACAGTAAATGTAGTGGTTAATCTTATCAGTGTCTTAATTCTATGTTTCAGTATGTATAATCAGATACCTTTAGAAGTAATCAGATGTTTATGGGACAGCAAGGCTTGAAAGTCTACCCGACAAAAGCACCCTTTCGTTATCAAACAGGACATCCAGACTGACCGAATGGGAACCAAAAATTGATTCAAACAAATTACAAAACCAGGAACATGACCTTAGAGCTACATTTTCACGATATCAGCTGACCTTCAGTAAAGGAGATGACTCACCTTTCACGCAATCCTTTCGTCTTTGGTATCATTAAAAGAGTGTTCATGACGGAGACTGTCCAGGAGCTAGTAAGGTCCTGGATAGACTCGTTTTCCAGACGCCCTATGACGACTAGTTTCGTGATGCCGGATAGGAGGCGGTTTTGTGTACACGATATGACGAACTCCTTCAGGAAAGCTATTTCGTCACTCAAGACGACAACGTTAACGCCCAGAGAGGCTTTGCGAACCTGGGTGGTTGGGGTAAAAGATATTTCATCGTTATAACCAGATGATGAAGCTTCTCACGTAATCTTTTGATTGTGATAAAAAAGCTATCGAAATAAAAAAAGCTACCGAAATATAAGTCGCAGGGCAATGTGCAAGTGCTATTCATTATGGGGGAATGGGACAACTGGCCGTTGCCGACTGGCCGTCGTCCAACTGGCCGTCGCCGACTGGCCGCAGCCCAACTGGCCGTAGGGGACGACTGGCCACAACCTAACTGGCCGCAGGAGAAAGTAAATCTATAAGAGAAGAGATGTGAGAAAAAAAATTATTTCTGTCTCTCTCTCTCTCTCTCTCTCTCTCTCTCAGAAAATATTTGAATACAGTAAATCTATAAGAAGAAGCGATGAGAGAAAAAAAAAATTTATTTCTGTCTGTCTGTCTCTGTCAATTAACGAGTAACAAGGAAACAATGCTATTTTACAATGCCTCTCTCTCAGAAAATATGTCAATTAACGAGTAACAAGGAAACAGTGCTATTTTACAATGCCCTCTCTCTCATGAAACAGTGCTATTTTACAATGCCCTCTCTCTCAGAAAATATGTCAATTAACGAGTAACAAGGAAACAATGCTATTTTACAATGCCCTCTCTCTCAGAAAATATGTCAATTAACGAGTAACAAGGAAACAATGCTATTTTACGATGCCAATTTCGCTCTGCGAGCTAAAATGATAATTGCCTTAGCATTTGTACCACCCGATCATATTACAGCAGCTATAATGGAATTAGCAAATGACCTTCCACAGGAACTTGTAGAACTTCTAGATTGGCTGGAAGACAATTATGTAGGAAGAATGAACAGAAGGGGCACTGGCAGACGTTCTCCCCTTTTTCCGTTACACATTTGGAATGTTTACGAACGATGCATAAATGATGATGAGGATAGAACAAACAACCATGCCGAAGCTGCTCATCGTAGGCTGCAAAATGAACTAGGGATGCAACATCCAACAATCTGGAAGTTTATCGATAGTTTGAAAAAGGTGCAACGAGGGCGAGATCTGTACTACGAACAGTTAATTGCTGGTCAAACGCCGCCCATAAAATTGAAGAAATTCCGAGAAGCAGATGCTCGTATAAAATCAGTGGTACTACAGTTTGAGAACAGAAATATTTTAGAGTATCTTAGAGGAATTGCGCATAACTTCTCTTAAGATATATATAGTTATGTAACTGCTATTTTCTGCGGTTTTTTTATTCCAATAATTCACCTTAATAAAATTTAACTTTTTTATTTTCTTTAATTTTCTTTTACTTTTAGTTTTATATTCAATAATTCAGCACGCACACACACACACACACACACACACACACACACACACACACATGCACAAGTTACTTTTTAACATCCAATAAATGCGGATTTCTAGGCAACCCTGGTGGCCAGTCGGCTGCGGCCAGTCCTCCCCTACGGCCAGTTGGGCTGCGGCCAGTCTGCCACGGCCAGTCGGCCGCGGCCAGTTGTCCTAGACCCTCATTATGGAACCTAGCCAAGTCTTCTTTCATGATGGGGCACTGAACCATGGCCACCGAGAGTACAAGGCCTGTTCACGCTGTCCACTCACCGACCACTGTAGGCTTACCTCCCACGGTCTACAGACCTTACCACGCATCCAAGACTATGTATTTTCTTCCAAATTATTTCCTTTATGTACACAAATTATATATATATATATATATATATATATATATATATATATATATATATATATATATATATATATATATATATATATATATATATGTGTGTGTGTTTTATATTGGTATGTATGTACGTACTTGTATAGAGGAGGGAGATAGAAACTGACAAAAAGCAGTGTTGAAACATTTTATTTATGGCTAACGTTTCCAAACCACCCAAGAGGTAGATAGCATGGTGGGTTTTTAATTTTTATACCGCAGTTCCCCAGTAGGCCTAGTCTGCAGTGCATATTTATACATTGTTACTTTACTAAAGTTGAAAGTTTCCTGTTCTTACCTGAGCCACCATCAGACTTTCTGACTTGGATAGAGTCATTTTCTCTTCGGCAAAAGTTATTCAGGAGAGAATTTGTGGAAGCCCAGACAATCATCCGTTCTATTTTTTTTCTGATGTGTGGTCATTTTCACAGGTATCAAATTGCAAATGGCCTTCTTCTTGACTCAGAACATCGAGTGTCATGTTCATCACGAGCTGTCGTTGGCTTGTTGTGCTTTTGAATGCTGCAGTCTGAGAAAGCTTGTTAACTACAATGTAGTTGTACCTCACAATATTCACAGTTGCAGTGTCAGGGAGAAGCAACGCTCCTCTACTGATCCCTTTCACATAGTCATAATTCTCAGCTTGCAACTCACTCTCATTGGCAATATCACCTCTTGTCAAAATGTCTAGGCAAGATTTACATTTCATTTTTTATTGACACTGTAGCAGCAATAACCTGCCAGGTAAACTATCACGGGGAGAACATTATTGCATGCTTCAATATCTTGAGGTGTCACAATAATATCAACCTTACAATGACTTTCACTTTCAACAACATTCATTCTCTCCCAACATATCTCTTCAAGATCTTTCAGTTCTACCCTTGTCCCTGAAAATGGTAAAGCCATACTCATAGCGGAAATTCTCCTTATCTTGTTTTCACATTCAAAAATTTGTCTAACTGATATATTATAGTTCCCACCAGCAAGCTGACGATATTCACTAAACCGAGCTTCGAGATTGTCAGTCTGAAACTTTCCAGGAAGAATATATAGCATATTAAGTTCTTCTCTACAATATTTTGCTATTTCTCTAATTGCATATGTAGTATGCTTCAATGCAGTGAATGTCTCTTTTTGTCAATTTCCTTCCTGGAATTCCCTCCCATTTCACTAACCAGTCCAAGAATTTCTGAAGGAAATCATATTTCTTGTCGCTTTCGTCACAAGAGAGAGGAGTGCAATATTCATTATTTATTCTTTTTCCTTTAGATATTGATTTCACATTGACAATGGACCACCAAATTGTGAAAATTTCGATAAAAGATGCAGTACTCCCATTTGAGATTGGGTCAACCGTTAGCCTACAGCGGCTAGCGAGACAAAGTTTAAATGTCCCGGCGGAACGGCCTGTACTCTCGGTGGCCATGACTGAACGACCGGGTTGCAGGGGTTACATAGTGGGCAGGTCCGAGGGTTTTCAGGCTCCCGGTAATTTCCTGTGATCTTAGGAAGCGTTGGCAAAATAGAAATTTAGCGTAAACACACTAAATAAAAATAAAATATTTCTTTCGAGTCTTTTACCTCTAGAGGCAGTTTGCAAAGTACGGTACAGTCAATAGATACAACACCAAATTCTCTTGTACTAGACGAACATTTCTTTTGAGGTAGGTACTCTTAAAAGTTTTATTAAGTTTGTAGATTATACTAACAAAAGAGGAGAAATCGCTCAGTTAATGCTGACACACTGAAAGAACATGCTTAGTAATTGTAGACCTCAGCCTACGAAAATGAGGCAATAATGGTTGTAAAGTACAAAAACGTACCAGAGAAATGCAACAGAAACATTTTTTACTTTGTGGCTGTCGCACTCTTAAAAAATATGGAAAGAATGCTCTTGAATGCTTACATGCTAGAAAAACTTTTTTGAAACGATTCACACTGTGTACCACGTGTTCAGTTCTACATGGTGCGAATTGTTACAAAGCCACATTGGTTGTTCTCTTCATGGTATGCCTAAAGCAAAATGTCTGGTCGTGTTAAATGTTGCTTGTAATTCGTGTCTTATCTATTTATATTTATTTATATCTATCGTTGGGGAGTCTAGGAGATTAAGGCCTCGAGCATCAAGTCAACAGGGCCGTCTATTCCACCCCTCCATCTTTCATTCCACTTTGGCCTAGCAGCGCATGACTTAGGCTTAGTGGACAGGAATAAGCTGACCAAGGGAGGAAAGAAGGCCTCTTACCCTTGACAAAATTCCTCTCAGGGACCCTGGTTATACCAGCTGATTTCATTAACCCCTGTTTGACTTCATGAAATACTTTTCAATCTTACTCTTTCCAAAAGTCTCCGACGCTAAGCCAATTTCCTGATAATCGTTTCATGTGGGAGTCCATCAACTACTCAGTAATTACTACCCTTGCACATGAAGTATTTCTCGTAGGCAATGCCTTTCTTTTTATAGACGCTCACTGGCTAAACTTGCACCTTAAATTTAATCTGTAACCTGTGTTAATGTTTCACGTACTGATTTGTTTAACTTTTTCTTTTCCTCTTATCCTCTGTTTCTCCGCAATAGTATTCTGATCTGGAAACTTGATAGTCTTTTTTGTATTTGTTCCGTAAGGATACTTTTCCATCACTAATATTATTAATGGAAAATTTGCCATTTTCACATTGAAAACCCATCTAGTTCTCAGAATTTATTCCCTGATGATATTATAATAGACTATATTCCTTTAGAAGAGAAATTGATAATCAAATGTCATTTGTGTATGAAAAGCCCTCACAAAAAAGGGAAGCTTTTGTATTTATTTACACTTTAAAAAGAAAGTAATTCATCACATGTTATCACAACAAATGTATTTTCTCTTTGTGGTGAAATGAAATCGTTGTTTTTGTATTGTGAATTTTGCTTCAAGTGGATCTCGGTAAATTACTGAAGTATTGCGTATTCGGTCAGCAGGTTGAAAGTGGTTTGGTAACATGTGCTCAGCGTAATAAAGGCAGATGCAAAAAGTCAACATGTGCTATATTTTACATACAGGCACTTAACCGCGAATCCCTCAAACTTAAATATTTGCTAAAAAAAAATTTTAATTTCTGATAGAAGAGTGATATGCAGTGATATTACCAGCAGCAGTTGTTATAAGACACACTATTAAAAGTTAACCTTCGACAATAATGGTAAGAATTGTTATCAGCGTGGTAATATTAAGATTAATGGTGATATTTACTCAAATTAAAAACTTATTAAGAGATAAATATTACTTTTCCTGCTGAAGTAGTCAGTCTGTTGACCAGAGTACCGTTGGAGGCATCGCCCGCCATCGTGCTGAAAAGCGCCACACCCTGAAATACTTTCCCCATGATCAGTTCCTGCAGAGTGTATTAGATATACAGTAAGTTAGTAACGATACTGTATTAAATAAAAATCAGTAGTAATACTATGGAATATAGAGCACTTGGGATGCCGGCGTTACGCTCATTGTTCACAAGAAGTGTTATGTAGGGCGTTAAAAGGTAGTAATTAACGAGGTCGCTTTGGCTCAATAATTAACGAAGATTGTCGTTACATCCAAGAGCTCTGATTTTTTTTTTCATAAGATTTGTCAACAGTTTTGATGAAAAATATACTTAGATTATTATTATTAAGTATTATTAGTAAGGATGCTCACTTATTAGCATATATGTTAGTAGATGCAGAAGTAATTCTCCAGAACTTCTCTTCTTGGAAATGGCAATTTTCTTTTAGTGAATTAGTTTTGGTACCTTTTAACCTTAATTATTTCCCGGTTACCAGGAGTTAAATACTAAGCACGGCTTGTTTATTTATTTTTTTCTGTATTTAAAAAGTAAGAGGTGTGTATTTGCTCGTAAGGAACTAGTTTGTTGGAGGAATATCTGGGAAGAGTCTGGGTGAAGTAATTTTCAAATTGGGTATGGAAGCCGTATTTTAACTTTGAAC